>NC_036647.1:8863651-9056604 GCF_002806865.2 Cucurbita pepo subsp. pepo | reverse complement strand
TTTTTTTTTTTTTTTTTTTTTTTTTTTTTTTTTTCTTTCTTTTCTTTTCACATTGGTTGTTTTCTTTCCTTTTCCTTCTAGGGATGCTGGTTTTCACATCCTCATTACCAGCTATCAGCTACTTGTTTCTGATGAAAAGTATTTTCGGCGTGTTAAGTGGCAATATATGGTTTTGGATGAGGCACAGGCAATCAAGAGTTCTACAAGGTTTGTTCCTATTACTTTGCATTTGGCCCTAGCTGATTTACTATTTGTTGGTTGGTCTTGGTGCGCATACGTTTATTTATTTAGTCCTCCTGTTAGTGTTATAGGAAAACTCTACCTGTGGTTGTTTATACTGATTCATACTTCCCTGTAGTCTGGAAAGAGAACTATAGGTTTGAAAAGGCAGTAGTTCAGAAACTTACTGTAGAAGAAGTGTCACAAATCTGGTTATTGATGTGAATTTGACAAGATATTTTCTTAGCAAATGTGTGTGTCTGGAAAGTTAGAGAGATTTTTTCTTATAAAAAAATCTTTCTTGTTATGAAGTTTTATTTTAATATAATCAATAGAATCTTCTTGGCTCAGGGTGGATATTTTGTCTTCCCTCTCTGCATGTTAATAATAAAGGTTTTGTTTTGCATATTATCGACCATCCCTTCCTATTTTAACGTACCAGTGGAACTTATGTTAATGACCCATCATGTAACTGAGAAGCAGTTGGATCAAGGATAGGTGATAGGCTTTCGTTAACATAAAATCCTCTTGCTTGTGTCATGAGTATTCTAGTAAACGACTAAACAGCTGAATAGTTTGCTCTGCTGAACTTTATAAAAAAGTATTACTCAGCAGAACCTTATTAAAAAATGTATTATTCAACAGAACCACCATAATTGTGGCCATTTTTTAGGCTCTAATGTATTATGTTGGTTTCATTAAATTGACAGCATAAGGTGGAAGACACTGCTAAGCTTTAATTGTCGGAATCGATTGCTGCTTACTGGGACTCCTGTCCAGAATAATATGGCCGAGTTGTGGGCCCTTCTACATTTCATCATGCCTACTTTATTTGATAGCCACGAACAATTCAATGAATGGTTTTCAAAAGGGTCAGTATTGATTAGTTGAGCTCTATCGCGATTTAATCAAACTATGCTAAGTAAATGTTATTTGATTCATATTCTTTTCCTGCAGAATTGAAAATCATGCAGAACATGGGGGTACTTTGAACGAGCACCAGCTTAACCGCTTGGTAAGTACTGATTTATTACCCGTGAAATCTGCCATATCAATTTTGTTGTTATATGAAATGAAACTGCTTCTATAGGAAGTTACACACTCAGAATTCCTTGTTTAGATTGGGAACGTGCAGCACTTCTGTTTCATCCTTACGAATCTCCTACTTGAAGAAATTCACTATGACAGAAGTTCCTCCCTGTTTTATATGATAGAGTTATAAAAATTTTCATGGAGAAAATTTAAAATTTGTGTTGGTGTTGATAAAACTAGATCTAGTTTTAACTATCTCACTCTCCTCTCGGTGGAAAGGAACTTGTTGGGTCACCAAATTGCTTTCTGATAGAGCCTCATTTTTATGTAGCTAATTTTATACACTCGTTGTATCTTGAAAGTTTGAAACAAAGGACATTTCTTATCAAGACATCAGTGTTCTTTAACTGGTTTGGATCATATAGTCTATTTTCATCTTTATTAAGAAAGCTTTTTTAGATTTATTTTATATTAGTAAATGGAATTTGGATGATAGAATAAATCAAGGGTTGGAGTTATAAAAGATTCAGTATTTTGTGACTTACTTTGTTGGCTTATTCATGGGTTTCTCATTTTTCTGAAACAGCATTCAATATTAAAGCCTTTTATGTTGCGGAGAGTTAAAAAGGATGTAGTCTCTGAGCTTACTAGAAAAACAGAGATTACAGTGCATTGCAAGTTAAGTTCTCGGCAGCAAGCTTTTTATCAAGCTATCAAGAATAAGATATCTCTTGCTGAGTTGTTTGATAGCAATAGGCATCTTAATGAGAAAAAAATTCTCAATCTTATGAACATTGTCATTCAGCTGAGAAAGGTATTTGATCTCTCTCTCTTTCTACAGACTCAATAAGTACCTTTTTTTATAACAACAATTAGAGAAGTATTTTAACTATGTAAATGGGTAGGTTTGCAATCACCCAGAATTGTTCGAAAGGAATGAGGGAAGCACATACCTGTACTTTGCAGACATTCCTAATCCTCTTTTGCCCCCTCCTTTTGGCGAACATGAGGACGTTCACTACTCGGGAGGTCACAATCTCATTGAGTTTAAGGTACTTCCAATTTTGCCTCTATACATACTAATTAATATAATAGATGTCCATATACAGAATTAAAATCAAGTTATGTCCACATCGATCTTATTAATTATTGACTTCGGTGATTTGATGGTAACCCTCATCCCTTAATAGCTATCCTAGAAGCGTGTTTTTATTTTACTTGTGGGCCTGAAAAACTAGTGGGTAGTTTATTGCCGGGTGTTACTCAGAAGCTTTATTTATTAATTTTTTTATACAAATTTTATTGATGCATGAAAATTACGAAAGAAGGGCAAAACCCAAATCAAAGGAATTACAAAAGATTTCTTAAATTGGTCAAAAGTGTAGAGAGACTATAAGAGCTATATAAAGATGTGCATTTACACCAAGACATTGCTAGTCATATAATTTGATCAAAACAACGATGAATAGATTTTTTCGTTATCTTTGAAGAGACGATTATTACGTTTTTTCCCAGTTGTCCACAAAAAGCTTCGAATAAGGTGTATCCAAAGAACCTTGTTTCCATTAGAAAACAGATGTTCATTAAGAGTGTAGATAAGAAGGCTGTTGAGGTTATTAGGTAAAAGTGTAAACCGGCCAAGCATCCATGTTTTATACCCTAATTTAGAATCATTACCTAATTTAGCTCATAATTCTAAAAATGTGACTAAATTTTTTTAGAATAATGGAAATATCTGTCTCAAAAAAAGAAAAAAAAAAGAAAAAAAAAGAAGGAATAATTGGAATATCTTTTTATCTATAAATGTAACAACCAGAATTTATAAGTGTTATTTGTTGTTTACATATAAATAAAAATGTAACTACCAGAAGTTGTATCCCTGATGATTTTGTAATTTACATTTTTTCATTACAATAATGAAATAATGTTCTAAATTATCATATGCAATTTGATTTTGACTTATAATTTACTTTCTGTTCTCTATTTTTGCTTATTTTATTCTGGGGTTTTCTGTTGCATTGCCCTCATATATGATTCTAATTTTTTTCCTAAGAAATTCGACTTGTAAAAAAAACAATTTTTTGTTTTAAAAATAAATTGCCCAAACTAAGTTTATCACTCAGAATCTTGTTCTGTTAAATTATAGTATTTTAAAGTCTACTATTGAAATAATTTATTGATAATGGATTATTAATTCCTTTTTAAAAAAGGAGTGTTAATGACTAGTAAATTTGTTATAAATTTATTACGGGGGTCTGAGCTGCAATTTTTTTTTTTTTTTTGAAGATTGCCCCGTATACTAGTATATTGACATGAGTACACACGAACTAATCCTCTAGTATACAAAAACTTAGAAAATACTTGAATTTAAATTTGGAAAAAATTAGAACAAATGAATAATGAAATACTTGGCTCATGTTTGTGCCTTCTAGTATATTAAGGACAATCACTTTTACCATATCTTAATATTTCTCTTTTATAATGGAATTTTCTTGACGCTATAAACATATTTCTTATTTTTCAGATTTACATTTATGGGTTATTCTATTAAGCTATAGGTCTAATTTTTTTTAGAAGCTACAAAAGACTACTACTGCTGGATTCTTTGAAGCATATACCTCTTTTTGTGTATTTTCCATTCACTGAATATCTTCCATCATGAGGGTTCCTATATATGCACATTAAGTCAGTGTGGATGTTTTTGTTTAGTTCTCCTATTTACTCTGCTTTTCCAAAGGAATGACTAATATATGTTTTAATCTGATTGTTTGATTATTAGTTACCAAAACTAGTCCACCAAGAGGTTCTTCGATGTTCAAAATCATTTGCAGTTGCACATGGCATTGATGGAGGATATCTTTCGAAACATTTCAACATATTTTCTTCGGAAAATGTTTATCAATCCATATTCATGCAAGGAGACAATTTACATCATTCTTATCGTCGAAGTGGTACTTTTGGTTTCACCCATTTGATGGACCTGTCTCCTGCAGAAGTTACATTTTTGGCCAATGGTTCTTTTCTAGAACGGCTACTTTTTTCCATAATGAGATGGGACCGACAATTTCTGGATGGAATCTTAGACTTCATTATGGAATCTATTGATGATGATCCAGAAAATGGTTCTCTTGAGCAGGGAAAAGTGCGTGCTGTTACAAGAATGTTGTTAATGCCTTCCACATCACAGACTAACTTACTCAGGAGAAAACTTGCAACAGGGCCCGGTGATACTCCTTTTGAGGCTTTAGTCATTCCTCAACAGGAGAGACTTCAGGCAAATGCAGGGCTTCTTCACTCAGCATACACGTTTATTCCAAGAACTAGAGCTCCACCGGTGTGTGTGTAGTTAAAATTCAGTTTACTATCTTTTTTTTTTATATGAAACTAGAAGCTTTTGTCTTGACAGGTGAAATGAGAAGTTGTCAATTATCATTTGAGGTACTTGTTTAATGCTTAGTTGCCGCATCTATTTTGCAGATAGGTGCGCACTGTTCAGATCGAAACTTCGCTTACCAAACAGTTGAACAATTGCATGACCCTTGGGTGAAGAGATTATTTATTGGGTTTGCACGCACATCTGACTTTAGTGGACCCAGAAAACCAAATGGACCCCACCCTTTGATTCAAGAGATAGATTCTGAAATACAAGTTTCCCAGCCTGCTCTTCAGTTGACATACAGTATTTTTGGGTCTTGTCCTCCAATGCAAAGTTTTGATCCAGCAAAGTTGCTCACGGTTGGTGTTACTTTCTCTTCTCACTTTACTTTATCCTTTAAGGAGTATTTATATTTTCAAGGTTCTACAATGAATTATATGTAGGACTCTGGGAAGCTACAAACGCTAGATATATTACTGAAACGCTTACGGGCTGAAAATCATCGTGTACTTCTGTTTGCTCAAATGACAAAAATGTTGAATATTCTTGAGGTACTCATTCTTCATCCATGATGCTCTGGGATTTAGGGGCTCTGGGATTTAGGGTTTCCTTCGATGATATGAAATCTATTGCTGAAGTAAAACATCAAATTTACTGCATTAGATTTGAGATTCAGGCCGACTTTTTATTTCTTGATCCTTCATTATTTCACTATTTTGAGGAAAAGTGAAAAAACAGAGAATTGAGCATGGCATGATAGTGGGTCCAAATTCCTTTTTTTATTTTTATTTTTTAAAGGTGTAATCATGGCCCTCAAATACTCTAAACCATTTTCAGTTCCTGTTGTGTTGAGTTGCTAGCTTATCTTGGCTACTTGAAATTTTAAAACAAGACGATATCTTTCGTAAGCACCATGGCCTTATTGTTTAACAAGGTTTCTAGAGTTCATTTGCTCACTTTTGCAATTATACAATTCCCTGCAGGATTACATGAATTATCGAAAGTATAGATATCTTAGACTCGATGGATCCTCCACTATAATGGATCGTCGAGATATGGTCAGGGACTTCCAACTTCGGTATAGCCTCTCTTGACATCAAAATGGTGTTTATTACATCGTGTTCTGCTATCGGATGAATTTGTTGCTTACTTTTGGTTTCTCCCTGGATCTTAGCACCCTGGTTCTTATTTTGTAATGCGATCATGTTATATTGTAGGAGTGATATTTTCGTATTCTTGTTGAGCACAAGAGCTGGTGGACTTGGCATTAACTTGACAGCTGCTGATACTGTCATCTTTTATGAAAGTGATTGGAATCCAACCCTGGATTTGCAGGCCATGGACAGAGCTCACCGTCTGGGACAGACAAAAGATGTTAGTTTTCCTTTCATCACGGAATTTGAGATTTTAGTGGAGAATAGCTGCTGGATGTTTTGGGAAAAACTTGCTTTAGTAGAAATTTTTGATTGCATACTTTTCCTTTTATTAGATGAGTTTTCAATTATTATTTTTCTTTTAAATTATAAATTGTCTAGTACTATGCTTGTTGCGAGTGTAAATTTTCTTGCTTTTTATATTAATTTTTAGAGAGGTATGTGCTTAGTTAACTAAATCCCTAGATCGAATAAATCGGTGACAATAAATCAATCCTACACAAATAAATTTGGGACGTCAACTACTTCCCTTATTTAATGGGATTATGCAAATATCTCTAGATTAAAGGCTATGAATTATACAAATATTCCTTAAATCTAGGTCATTCATTTAACAATGCTGACTGATACCAATCATCAATTCTTACTAATAGAGTTTGTAGCTAGACTAATTTTGACCTTAAATTGAAGATGTGTGACCAAATTGAAAAAATGGAAGCTTAGGAGCTATAATCACAGTAAGTTTAAGTACTGAAAATATAATTTCTTGGGTCTTTAAGTAAATCTGGTGTGCTTGTGAACTGTTTACTGTCTCTCTCTCTTCTTTATTCCATTCCTCACTCCCTTTCATTATTTTATTGAACCTTTTCTTGCAATTTGCTTTATAGGTTACTGTGTACAGACTAATTTGCAAAGAGACCGTTGAAGAAAAGATTCTTCAAAGAGCTAGTCAGAAAAACACTGTTCAGCAGCTTGTCATGACTGGTGGCCATGTTCAAGGAGACATATTAGCTCCTGAGGATGTCGTATCTTTACTTCTGGATGATTCCCAGTTGGAGCAAAAATTAATAGAAATTCCTATTGTGGTGGGTCTGATTTATTTCATTTTCTGATCTTGCAAGAAGATATCTATATTTGTATATTATTTTCCATCTTCAGTTCCCTTAAATCTTATTTTTTACCAGGCAAAGGATAGACAAAAGAAAAAACAAGCAAAGGGTATAAGAGTTGATGCTGAAGGTGACGCTTCATTGGAGGATTTAATGAACCTTGAATCCGGGGGTACTGAATATGATCGATCTCCCGATCTGGAAAAAACTAAATCCAGCAGTAAAAAGGTACTGGACCTTTTCCATCTATTATTGCAGACAATTCATGATATTCCAAACTTGGTAGTCTATAAGGAGAGTGTGAATATAATGACATATAGATTAGGATCCCAAAACCTCTCTCTAAGCCCATATAAATACAGGGGACACCTTACTAAAAAAGGTCCCATGGATTGTCTCCTCTCCAGACCGGTGTGTTATTTGTCAACAAAATGGTGAAACCATGATGCACCTTTTCACCTCTTGCCCCTTCGCAAACTCCTAGGCAAAAATCCTGAAGGCTTTCAACTTACACAATGCCTTGCCAAATGATCCAACGACTCTTTTTAGAGATGCTCTTCATGGGCCACCCCTTCAGCTAAGAAAAGGAGGCCGTATGGGTCTCCTCCAACATAGCATTCCTTTGGTTAATATGGCTCGAGCGAAACCTACACATCCTTTAGGAAAAAGCTACATATTATGACTCTTTTTTAAGCACCTTAATTACATTGCTATCTCTCAGCGTAAATTCTCCCAACTTTTCGGGACTTAGCCATACTTCACTCTCAGCTCATTGGCAATATTTTTTGTAAATCATATGGGCACCTGCTCGTCTTTTGTATTTCATCTCAAGAAATGAAGGTTACTTGTTTCTCATTAAAAAATAGTGTGAATACAAGTATAGAATTTTGGACAAAGATGTGTCGCATTTTTATTGTTCTAGGATTCTATTTCTGTCCTGTTATATTTTCCAAGCCTGAGTACAATCCTTGATCATTTTTTGACTGATCCTCCAGTGCGTGAACTATGAAGTCCATTAAAGGTTTTTGAGGATATCAGAGTGAGACCATTGTTCCACAGTTTTGAACGCTTTACTTCACCTATGGATTGTTATGTTCTTAAGATATATTTGGTATATTTCCATAATTTGATATAAGAATTGTCGGTGAACATGGATCCTCTAGTGTTAATGACTGGTAAGGATTCGAGTTGTTTGGAGATCCCTTTAAAATCCTAGGTTGGACACACATCGAAACCGTGATAACTTCATATTCATGTCGTCTCCCAGAATTAGTATATAGGCCATAGGTGAAGCCTCCCAAGAGATTTGCGAGGATGGATCATTAGCAGAATAGGGCTTTTGATACCTTATCAAATCAAAATGTGATGGAGCTATATTCATGGGTGTACATTCCGTGTTGTTGTCTTTTATTATAGAGTTCATTATTATTGCTTGTAGATATGTCCCACTATTTTTAATAAGCAGCGTTGTTTCAAATCACATATGCCTATATCATTGCCTGCTTGCATGGGAAAAGGATGGTTTATTTTCCTATTTATAACATGTATTGTATATACATTGTCTTTGTGCAGAGAAAAGGGGGTTCTGAAAAGCAAAATTCATCGAAAGCTCGAAGTTTACAAAAGATAAACGAAATTAGCCCAGTGGTTGACTTCAACTTGGACGACTACCAGCAAAATCTCGAACCTCAAACTCAGAAACCAAAGCGACCAAAGCGACCAACCAAGAGTGTAAATGAAAACCTTGTACCAGCAACTACCTCCACAAACATGGGAATTTCAGATCACACTCAGTATCCACAATAGCAGCAGTTGTGAGCTGGATTCAAGTGCAGACATATCTCTCCATCCTGCAAAGCAACCGAACTTCGGTTGCGGAATTTGATCATACTGATCAACTGCGTAAGACATCGACGATAAGATGGCATACTTCATCTCTCGTGTCACGTCCTGGCCCCTTCTCTGGTTCTTTCCCATCTACTAATCCGGTATGGTGTACGTCCGTTTTCTGACTCGCTAGCCAGTGGAGGAGCTCAGCAAAGCAAATGGGAGAAGCATTGCGAGAGCTTGTAAATATGCAAATGAAGCTTGTCGCCATCACATAGCCAATTGAAGAATTGAAGGTAATTTTATTTATCTTTTTGGCGGAAATCATCTGTGTAATTATATTTGTATAGATTTATATATTGGCTTATTGAGAAGCTATGTTCTTGTGCTATATACCGAGGTTCTAAAACTGAGTAATATTTGGTGGGGAAAGAAAAGAAAGGAATTCTTCATTTTCATCAATGGTGTTGTCTTGTGTAATATTTTTAGTTCGTTTTCTTGGTTTACCTTGATCATTCAAACCAAATGGAATGAGGAAAATCATGTCTCATCTTGTTCGAATGGGGAACATCGTTCCTTGTTCAGATCAAACGAGGGACTTCCCCGTTCAATCCAGATATCGACGAGGAATATAGTTCTTGTCCAATATAGTCCAAACGAGGCAACATTGATTTTGGATGATGGAGGCTGGCAAGGATCTTCAGGTTCCGGTTATGGTAACAGCCAAACCATCTAAACAAGTTTATGATATCATTGTGATGCAATATATATCGTGATATACATGTCGATGAGATTCAACGTAATTATTTGAAATGTTTGTCTTATCTTTTAAATTATTAAATATAATCTTAAATTTAGATGGCGACACTAATTTAATGTTTCAATTTGAAAACGTGTTACAATTACCTTTCAAACAAACTTTGGTTTGGTTCTATTAATTGCGTCGAAGGATGATGTTGGGTCTATTCAAGAAAAACGTTGACTAATTTAGACTACGACGTGTAACATGGTATAAACCTATAATTTAAAATTACCTGTCCAATTTTATTTTCCAAACATTGTTATTGTAGTAAGGTGGAGATGAATTTGAAATATGTCTCATGAACAAAATTTTATTAATGGTGACGGGTGAGAGAGAAAAAATGTCTGTAGAGGTGGGAACAGAGAAGCCTTCTCCATCTCTGTCTTTTTTTCATTCTCTATTGTCTCGATATTCTCCATTTATTTTTGTGGAATTTGAAACGGAGAATCCCACAAAAAAAAATGCATGGGTATCAAGTTTTTCATAAGAAAATTTTCCAGATATGTATTTTTTTAAAAAATTGTTCTTACGAATAAACTTTTCTAATGTATTATTTCCATTTTACAATATAGTTTTTATTAAAAAATGTGAACACAAATGTAATATAATGTTTTACTAACATGATTTCTAAAAAAATTAAATTTTAATAAATTCAACATAGTTTTATCTTAAATATTACTATTATAGTTTTAATATATAATTAATCATATTTACTATAATATTAAAATCTTATAGGGTGTAATATATAATTAATCATATTTACAAGGAGCCCCAAAATTCATTGTTTTGAAGTAATTTTACAAACATTTTGCTTGTTCGCAAAAATAAAGTATCGGTTGAAATAAAATGATGACCTATTTGTACATAATCAAGAAAATATAGTTGTAAGACACAGAATATAAAAAAAAATCTGATTTATTATAATCTATTTATAATTTGTAATAGAATATATACATATAAGCAGGGACGAGGAATAAAATCTCTATTCTCAACCCTACTTATCTATCGGAAACAAATATCTCCCCATTCTCTCTACCATTTCTACGGATTAAATGATGGTCTTTGGATAGAAATCTTTCTATGACAATTAAAGGAAGAGGAATCGTAAAGAAAGAAATTTTAAATCAAAGGAGAGAGAAGTGATTACCGGATGTAATTAAGCAAATATGAATGGAGAGAGGAAGGATTATTAGAGAGTAATTAAGGAGAGAGCATAGACAATACTGAAATGACAAAATTAACCCCTCTTCTCTAATGAGAAGATTTATTTTAATATATAACCTTTCGAGAAAGATCCATACATAAATTTAGAACATACGTAATTTAACTTTATGTCTATTAATATCAATAATTGCAAGGATGAACATCAAACCATCAATCTTTAGAATAGTAATTAATGTCTTATCTACCGAGCTGGAGGTCAAACATACTTAAAAAATACTACTAAAATACATTTTAAAAGCATTTTAAGCGTGTCAAATTTTAAATACTAAAAAAAAATGTAGCTTGGAGTATTCTCCATTTAAAATTTCAATACAAAATTTAGCCATTAAAACAATGAACAAATCAAGTATAAATCTAAAAAAAAAAGAACAAAATCTTTATCAAACGCGTCTATATAAAATATCTTTTTCCTAGCAACGTAATTTTACCCGACCACTTTAAAAATACACGCCTAAAAAAACTTTAGAACCATGATTAATGAAAAAAAGACTACAATGACTAGTCACGCCACACAAAATCAGCTCAACTATTACCACATAACTTTGATTCAAAGGACAAAAGAAAGCAACATTATTAGGCAAAATAGACCTCTATTATAACCAGTCTAGCAAAGGGATCAAATACGCACCAAAGGGCAATTTTTCACATTCACATTACAGATATCCAGCACACATAATTAAAATAACTTCGTCTTCATCAAAATTACTAGTCACGATGCCTCAACTCCTCAAAGGATAGCAATTGGATCATAAGCAGCACAAGGTTTTAAGGAAGCCTAAGAGCTTGAGAGTGGTGACGAATGTGATCTTCAACGAAGGAAGCAATGAAAAAGTAGGAATGATTGTAACCTGATTGCAGCCTCAAGAGGAGTGGAACATTCACAGCCCTGCATGCCTCTTCAAACTTGTGTGGCAGCAACTGTCCATGTAAGAATTCATCATCCTCCCCCTGTTTATCAACAAGGAGATTACATTAGGGAAGTTAACGAGGAGAGTAACGAATACGAGTATTATTTAAATGAATGACGAAGTTTGGTGGTACTTTTTGTAATTAACGTTGAGGATTGTTGGGAGGGAGTCCCACGTTAGCTAATTAAGGGGATGATTATGAGTTTATAAGTAAGGAATACATCTCCATTGGTATGAGGTATTTTGGAGAAACCAAAAGCAAAGTCACGAGAGCTTATGCTCAAAGTGGACAATATCAAACCATTGTGAAGGTCCGTGGTTCCTAACAATTAAGCCTATAATTTATATGGCAGGACTAAATGCAAATTGCATCTAAATAAAGTGATTAGAAGTTCACAAACTATTAGTAAAAATCAAGAAGTATAGATAAAAAAAATGGAAAATGTATAAGAATTCAAGAACAAAAACTATTTAAAAACAAATTGAAATTTCAGAATAAAATATTTTCATTTACCAGAGGAAGCTACTAATGATAGGATTTTAGTTTTCTAAGTCGCTAACGCCACTGACATGAAGGAACAATTCACTTTGTGGAAGTTGAATGAACAAAAACCATTACCTGATCAATTAGAATGGTAGCTGATACATTGTGAAACTTTGAGATTAGATGAGTAGCATCATATTCCTGAAGTTATTCAATTTCAATGATTAAAAGCTTTCCATCCTAACATTAAATTGTGAAAAAAAAAAAAATGCTAAATATCTTATAAAAACTCACCTCCCAGTCAGCTTTGTTGCTACCTAGATAGTTTGTGAATGCCTTCTGGCCCCAGGGGCAATTTATAGGATTGGCAATGGGTGAAAAGGCAGATACTGACTGAAAAATTAGGTAGAAAATGTTTATGGGAGAAGAATAACTGAATACAAGATAATAAAAAGAACAATTTATTTATCAGATCGAAGCAACAAATCGTAAACAATTATGTAACAGCCTAAGGCCACTTCTAACAAATATTGTCCTCTTTAGGCTTTGCCTTCTGGACTTCACCTCAATGTTTTAAAACGTGTCTATTAGAGAGAGGTTTCCACACCCTTATATGGAATGCTTCGTTCTCCTCTCCAACTGATGTGAGATCTCACAATCCACCCCCCTTGAGGGCCCAACGTCCTCACTGGCACACCGCCCAATGTCTGGTTCTGATACCATTTGTAACAGCCCAAGCCCACCGCTAGCAGATATTATCCTCTTTGGGTTTTCTCTTCTGGGCTTCCCCTCAAGGTTTTAAAATGTGTCTGTTAGAGGTTTCCACACTCTTATAAGGAATGTTTTGTTCCCCTCTCTAACCGATGTGAGATCTCACACAATGATCCCTTCGTTTTTTCTTTTTCTTGAGCCTTTGGGGTGGGGAGAGCGTACAGAATCCTATCAAACAAATAATCTTTTTCTCTGAAAGAAGGGACCCTTAGCAACTGTAATGAATGGTATGGTAATTTACGTTTTTTTAATCTTAAATAGAAAATTAAACAAGAGGATTATCATCAAATACCTTATACTTGTCCAAGTTTTTCAGGTAAATTGTTAGAGCCCCATGCCCACCCATAGAGTGACCAAATATAGATGCCCGTGATGTATCAAGCTGTGGAAAGTTCTCACTCAGAAGTTTAGGTAGCTCCTTGACAACATAATCATACATACGCCAATTTTTCCATTTCTCTTGTGTAGCATTGAGATAAAATCCAGCACCTTTTTAAGAAACAATAAGACAAAAGGAAAACACGAAAGTAAATTCGCCTCTTTTTTTAGAAACTAAACGACCATATAGAACGAGATATAAAATACCAAAGGTAGGACTTCGGAATAATCATACATACACTTCAATCTATAAGAAAAGCCTCGTTAAATAAAGTTATGAAGTTGAAAAGTCAAATGAAAGCTAAACCAGCCATACACGACAAAATATTCATAAAGTTACTCTGTTTAACTGCAATATGACAAGTCAGAAGTAACATACCAACACCAAAATCCCAACTGTCTGCCTCTCCTTCCACATTGAGGCCTCCTATTAAAAGAATGAGCAAAACAATATATGTATAAGATCCTGGTCACATTTCATCATAAAAGAGTACTCACTTCCATGATGAAAAACTGTTTGAAATAAGATCTGTTTCGTATCAACATATCAAGCAAAGTAAAAATTAAACACATTTGCCAGGCCAATGAATCTTAGTTAAATGGTAAAAGAAAATGATTTTTGCAAGAAACTTCATTCACTTTGTATTGCCAAGTTTTCAATATCATTCCTCATAAAAATACCAATTAAGAATAGCATGACATTGTGACGTGACAAATTACTAAAACGAAGAGAAGGAAACGAACGTTCCATCTTAAAAACAGGCGGAGACACCCCATCCCCTTCAAATAAAAGATTTTGCTTCATCCCATAAATTCTGGCAGTTATTACAATGGAAGATTGTTTCATGGCCTTCCAACCAGTAGCTCATTGAAGCTATAACTACTCTACATTCATAATAGAAGCATTCAAACCATATAACCCTGCTGGATCAATTAGATATTGTCAAAAACACGTCTTAAAATGCAAAAATTGTCAATTTGTACTTAGCATAAAATTATTAGCAGAATCCAAGTGAGTTCAAAGTCGTTAAGAGCACAAGGATTCCCTTCTTTTCAATCAAAATCGTACCCAACAACATCATCAATACTTGAAAATGGGTTCAAAGTTGTTCTTACTTGGAGATGTATCAGGTGCAATTAAAGCAACACCTTCACTTGAAGCAGTGCGTTGAGCCCCTGCCTTAATTATAAAATTCTCATCCGTACAAGTAAGGCCAGAGAGCCAGTACAGTACCTGTTCAATAACAAAATCGAACCCCAACCTTCAACCATTGCAATTCCAATACATTTCCAAACACAAAAGGAAAAACACACCAACAACAATCAAATACCCAAAATAATAACTATTCGACATCCATTCCACAAAATCCACATCCAACGGCAGTAAAATCATATCACATAAACATATACAGACACGATAATCCTAAGATCAAACAGAAAACCGATTTCTCCAGAAATCGAAGATCAGAAACACTCAAACATTGCTTTAACATTCGAGTTTCAATTAGTAATCGAAATGGATAACATCGAGATTGAATTGAAAACGGAAATGAGAGGAGATACCGGAAATTTTTGGGACGGAAGCGGAGAAGGAGGGAAGTAGACGGAGAAGGTCATGGAGCAGCCAAGAGTTGGGCTGTAATGGCGGTATCTTCGATTATAGCCTCCGAACATCTTCGAGCTGCTGATCTCGGTTGGCTTGGCGTCCATTTTCGGAGTGCTTGATTTCTTGGCGATGGAATGAACAGAGATTGATGATAATGGAGAATCTTCGTTCGACTGAGGTTTGATTTGGAGTGGGAAGAGCAATATAGTGACACTTGTTACGAGGATCACAAGAATATAAAGCTCGATTGGGATAAGTTCAAAAAGGGTATTTTGGTCCAACAAAATTCATATCTATAGAAAAAGACCTTCTTGCCCACCTCAACCTAGGACCCATACCCTAAAACTTTAGTTGGAGTTCATATCTTCACTCTCGACCCGTTGTTCGAAAAAAGATTCGTATTCAGGTTTGAGCTCGAGTCGCATTTACTGAATCTGGGTTAAGTGGTAGCTAGGTCGTGACATCAAGATCAGGCTAGGCTGGATATTGGGTTGCAAATGGGTACTCGACCCAGATCCACAAGTTGCGTCTTCTTCACCCGACTTTACGTGACAAACCTGACGATTGTTGGGGAAAGGTTCACCGCTGGCAGATATTGTCCTCTTTGGGCTTCCCCTCAAGGCTTTAAAACGCGTCTGCTAGAGGAAGGTTTCCACACCCTTACAAATAGTATCAGAGCCAGATATCGGATGATGTACCAGTCTTTTCGCTGTTCCTCGAAGGGAGGTAGACACGAGATGGTGCCAGTAAGGACGTTGGGCCACGAAGGGAGGTGGATTTGGTGGCGGTCTCATATCGATTGGAGAAAGGAACGAGTGCCAGCGAGGACGCTGGGCCCCGAAGGGGGTGGATTGTGATGCCCCACATTGGTTGGGGAGGAGAACAAAACATCATTTATAAGGGTGTGGAAACTTTCCCCTAGCAGACGTGTTTTAAAGCCTTAAGGGGAAGCCCGAAAGGAAGAGCCCAAAACGGACAATATCTACTAGCGGTGAATCTGGGGCGTTACATTCTCTCCTCATGAGCGTCTCCAACCGTGTTTTCTATCGCCATTTTCTCCAGATTTGCCCTCTTTCACATTGCACTAACATGTCCCTGTCTTCCACTACACTATAGGAACTCATACGTGCCTACACAACACGGTTTTTTTTTAGTTATAATCATGTGTTTACCAACGGGGAATGAAGACGTAAATGGGTGGGTGCATGTGAGTATTCTTACCGTGAGTATGCTCGGAGTCTCTGGTCGGTTACCACCCACGAGTTTCGCTCGTCGTTACGTCTTAAGTTGGCTCTCCTTATCTCGTCGGAAAATTCAGTCCGTTGGTATTCTTTGTTCACAGTTATTGATTTTCTCACACTCGTTTTGGCCCCTGTTACTCACACTTTTTCTTTTCTCTTGTAGGTGCGCTTATGCAGATTGACTGAAGGTAGTTTGACATATCGTGGGTGTCGGGGGGAGCGTGTAGGTTGAGGGTGTGAGAATTCTAGCGCCTCGCCAGAATTCTCGCGCCTTTTCCGACGACAACCAACATGGAATGAAGTGAACCACTGAAGGACTGAATGAATTGAACCAAATCAGAATGCGCTGAACTGACCGGTAAAATTGCGTGTTTGACTTGAGGCGACAATCTCCTCTTCTTCGACGAGATCTCGCGGTGTTTGCGACAAACTCAAAATGCTGATGTAGTTTCTACAAGGGAAATCTAGTCGTGGATTCTAGACGAGATGCAACAATAACGACTCAAGGCATGACGACAATGCCCTTAGATATGTCAAACACACGTTGGTGCAATAAAAAAAGGGGACTGAGTGAGCATAAGGAAACATAACTCCAACGAGTCTGAGGGAGACTCGAGAAATAGAAGCTTATTGACGTAGAAGCTTCACGTGTCTAATCGTACAACGTTCAACAAGAATACTAGGTTTTTGTAAGAGCGGTCGTCATGCACGACGGTAGTATGTGAAGAAGCGAAAAATCGTTAAAAAAAGATTACACGAAAACCCTAACTTTGTTGTTAGGACACATTCACTGTGCGGATGTTATAGAATAACATGAGTCATTTTACACCGAAAACAAATTAATTAACTTTTCTTTTAACATTTTTCAACTTCCATTTTTTCTTATCATGTTTACTAGACATTCAAGTGGTGACATTAGAAATGTAACTGTCTAAGTCCACTGTTAACAAATATTGTCTTCTTTAGGCTTGCACTTCTGGACTTTCCTTCAAAGTTTTAAAACGTGTATGCTAGGGAGAGTTTTCCACACGCTTACGAAGATTGTTTTGTTCCCCTCTCCAACTGACGTGGGACCTCACAATTCACCCCGTTCGAGGCCAAGCAACCTCGCTGGTACTCGTTCTTCTCTCCAATCGATGTGGGATTTCACAATCCACCCCCTTTGAGGCCTAGCATCTTCGCTGGTACTTGTTCGATTCTCTAATCGATGTGGGATCTCACAATCCACCCCCTTCGAGGTTTAGCATCCTCGCTGGCTCGTTCTTTTCTCCAATCGATGTGGGATCTCACAATCCACCCCCTTCAAGGTCAAGCAACCTGTTGGTACTCGTTCTTCTCTCCAATCGATGTGAGATCTCATAATCCACTCCTTTCGAGGCCTAGCATTATCGCTGGTACTCGTTCTACTCTCCAATCGATGTGGGATCTCACAATCCACCTTCGAGGCCTTGCATCCTCACTGGTACTCGTTGTACTCTCCAATCAATGTGGGATCTTACAATCCACCCCCTTCGAGGTCTAGCATTCTCGCTGGTACTCTTTCTTCTCTCCAATCGATGTGGGATCTCACAATCCACCCCCTTCGAGGCCTTACATCCTCACTGGTACTCGTTCTTCTCTCCAATCGATGTGGGATCTCACAATCCACCCCCTTCAAGGCCAAGCAACCTGGCTGGTACTCGTTCTTCTCTCCAATTGATGTGGGATCTCACAATCCACCCCCTTTGAGACCTAGCATCCTCGCTGGTACTCACTCTACTCTCCAATCGATGTGGGATCTCACAATCCACCCCCTTCGAGGCCTTGTATCCTCACTGATACTCGTTCTACTCTCCAATCGATGTGGGATCTCACAATCCACCACCTTCAAGGCCAAGCAACCTCGTGGTACTCGTTATTTTCTCCAATCAATGTGGGATCTCACAATCCACCCCCTTCAAGGCCCAAACAACTTCGCTGGTACTCGTTCTTCTTTCCAATCGATGTGGGATCTCACAATCCACCGCTATCGAGACCTAGATCCTCGCTAGCACCCGAAAGAAAAAACCTAAAAAGAACAACATTTGCTAACAATGACTTTGCATCGTTACAAAAGAAAAAGTTGAAAATTACCTAAAATTAAGTTTTCACTAGAAACTTCTTCGTAAATCATTATATATACCATTCTATTTAATTCAATTCGACTATTTCTCTTATCTACCTGTCCCACACGATCGAATTAATCAACATTTATCACAAAAGTACGTCACGTCTTTTTAAGACTAGTTAGCTCGAGCTAAGCTATTAACTTTTTTAAAACAATACGTCTTTTTGATGACGAGTTTAAATCAATAACTTGATTTAAAATTACGAAAATGCCCTTGAACCTTAATCCATACAGGATATCCATAATTATTACAACCATAAGCATATGGGCATTTGCTTGTTGGGGAGTTGGCCCCTCTTCAGTAAATAAATCCACCGGTGAACTTTCATCTCTCCTCTTTTAATGCTCTCTTTTGTGTACACACCGCGGCTTACCGCCATCAATGCCTCTCTCTCCTTCGCCTTCTTCTTCTTCTTCTTCTTCTTCTTCTCTTTGTGCTATAAACCCATTTTTCACGGCTTCAATCGCCACCATTTTTCTCCTCAAATGGAGTTCTTCTCATGAACTTCCCCTTTCGAGCTTGTTTTTCAGCGTTGTCTGTGTCCGATGGGTCTGTGAGAGTTCGTGCTGTTCTACGCAGTGTGGCTCTGGATCTTCGAATGTGTGAGGTTGGTCTTGCTGTTTTGAAACGATTTGCTTCGATTTCGAATTTAAACCCTACCCCCAACTTTGTAGTTTCCGCCGTGTTGAAGATCATACCGATTTAATTGACTTTTCTTCCCCCATTTCACACTTACTGGCCTTGATTTGAATATATATGATCGTTTGTTGTTTGTTTTCGTGTTTTTTAATTGCGTTTTGTTGTTCGGTGTGGGTAGATGAACGAACTCCCTCGGGAAGATCAATGCTGCATTTGAATATTTCGATTCTTTTGAAGTTGGATGAAGTGTTTAGCTATAACTCTAGACCCCTCTGATTTGATTTAGACATTAGTTCCAACTACTTGATCTGTATTGCTGATATAAGCTTCTTGAAGGATTGTGTATTCTTTTGTTATCTGGGGCTGGTTTTTGTTCATTGATAGACAATGAATCTCTCACATTCAAATGGTTCAACGCATAACTTCAATGGATTTGAAGAGAAGCTTGATGAACTTCGAAGGCTTCTAGGGAAGTCCGATGGTGATCCACTAAGGATCGTTGGTGTGGGAGCTGGAGCTTGGGGGAGTGTCTTTGCAGCTCTTCTTCAAGACAGCTATGGCCAATTTCGAGAGAAGGTTCAAATCAGAATATGGAGAAGAGCAGGAAGGATTCTGGATAAAGCCACAGCTGAACACCTCTTTGAAGTGATCAATTCAAGGGAAGATGTGCTAAGGAGGCTTATTCGACGATGTGCTTATCTAAAGTACGTCGAAGCAAGGCTCGGTGATCGAGTTCTCTACGCCGATGAGATTTTGAAAGATGGGTTTTGCTTGAACATGATTGACACACCACTTTGTCCTTTGAAAGTGGTGACTAACTTGCAGGAGGCTGTTTGGGATGCTGACATTGTTGTTAATGGCTTACCTTCCACTGAAACAAGAGAGGTTTTTGAAGAGATAAGTAAATATTGGAAAGAACGAATCACAGTGCCTATTATCATCTCTTTAGCAAAGGGTATAGAAGCTGCTCTTCAGCCTGTTCCTCACATAATAACTCCTACTCTGATGATCAACCGTGCAAGTAAGATATTCTTACCAAATTTGGCATTTAATCTGTTCTATTTGCATTGTGTTCTTCATTTATAAACAGATAAGAACATTTCGAGCTGAAAACAAGTTATTGTCTTTTTGGATTTGAGTTCTTAGAACTGTAAAGAACATTATCTCATAAAGATTGAGGAAGTTTAGACTAATAAGTATAGAGAACATATCGGTTGGAGAGGGGAACAAATCATTCTACATAAGGTTGTGGAAACCTCTCCCTCGTGAGGCTGATGGTGATACGTAACGGGTCAAAGTGGACCATATTTGCTAGCGGTGGGTTTAGGCTATTACAAATGGTATTAGAGCCAGACATCGGGCGGTGTGCCAGAGAGGATGTTGGGCTCCCAAGGGGGGTGGATTGTGAGATCCCACATCGGTTGGAGGGGGGAACAAAGCATTCCTCATAAGGATGTGGAAAGCTCTCTCTTGTAGACACGTTTTAAAACCGTGAGGCTAACATCGGTTTGTGTTTGTGAAATTGTTTTTCTCAGCTGGAGTGCCTATAGAGAACATATTGTATCTTGGTGGACCGAACATCGCCTCAGAGATTTATAACAAGGAATACGCGAATGCTCGGATTTGTGGAGCTGAGAAGTGGAGGAAGCCTCTTGCAAATTTTTTGAGACAACCTCAGTTTATTGTGTGGGATAATAGTGACCTTGTGACACATGAAGTCATGGGTGGCTTGAAGAACGTCTACGCCATTGGAGCTGGTAAGTGGTAGATACTTTCTGGTTAATTTATCTTAATGATGATGGAAACAGTCTTTATTATCACTTTGTTGTAGCAATTGCTTTTGTTCTTGTTCACGTCCATTTTAGTTCATAGCAATGTGGAGTTAATCACTGTTTTTGGTAGCACTAGCGCTCGGTATAGCTGTTTGACTGAATCTTGCACTGCAATATAGTTAGATTGTGAGATCTCACGTCGGTTGGAGAGGGAAACAAAGCATTCTTCGTAAGGGTGTGGAAACTTCTCCCTCGGAGACATGTTTTAAAACCGTGAGGCTGATGGTGATATGTAACGGGTCAAAGAGGACAATATCTGCTAGCGGTGAGCTTAGGTTGTTACAAATGGTATCAGAGCCAAACACCGGGCGGTGTGCCAGTGAGGACGCTGGGCCCCCCAAAGGGGTGGATGGAATGCATTGTGAAATCCGACATCGGTTGGAGAGAGAAACAAAACATTCTTCCTAAGGGTGTGGAGACCTCTCCCTCGTGGACGTGTTTTAAAATCATGATTAGACGATACGTAACAGGTCAAAGCAGACAATATCTGCTAGGAGTGGGCTTAGGCTGTTACAAATGGTATCAGAGCCAGATACTTTGCGGTGTGCTAGCGAGGACACTGGGCCCTCAAGGGGGTGGATTGTGAGATCCCAGGTTGGAGAGGGGAACAAAGCATTCTTCATAAGGGTGTAGAAACCTCTCCCTCGTAGACGTGTTTTAAAATCGTGATTACGGTGATACGTTACAGGTCAAAATGGACAATATCTGCTAGCAGTGAGCTTAGGCTGTTACAAATGTTATCAGAGCCAAACATCGGGCACCAGTGAGGATGTTGGGCCCCCAAAGGAGGTGCATTGTGAGATCCCAAATCGGTTGGAGAGGTGAACAAAGCATTCCTCATAAGGGTGTGGAAACCTCTCGCTCGTAGACAGCATTTTAAAACCGTGAGGTTGACGACGATACGTAACGGACCAAAGCAGACAATATCTGCTAGCGGTGGGCTTAGACTATTACACATATCTTTTTCATTTCTATCATTATCTTCGTACATTCACGACATTCTCTCTCTTTCTCGAAACTGTGATTGTCTTAGTGATCCAGATTTTGCATTGGACAATTTTGGGACTGTTGCTTGAAGTTTTCTACCATGTTCATTGCTTTCCATTTTGAACTTTCAGGAATGGTGGCAGCCCTTACCAATGAAAGTGCTACCAGTAAATCAGTATACTTTGCACATTGCACCTCAGAGATGATCTTCATTACTTACCTGCTAGCAGAAGAACCCGAGAAGCTAGCGGGGCCTTTGCTCGCTGACACATACGTGACCTTGTTGAAAGGTCGTAACGCTTGGTACGGGCAAATGTTGGCCAAGGGCGAACTTAGTCTAGATATGGGGGATAGCATTAGTGGCAAAGGGATGATTCAGGTAAAGAAACTGCAGTTCTTTCTTGCTCCATTATGAGTTCATGTTAGAATCACCTGTATTTTCTTGTTTAAAAGCTTTACCGACTGTTTTCGAAGCACTGATTCGGAAAGAAATTCTCCTATTTCAGTACTGATATTGGGCGTGCACACACAAACTCACTAAAATGTATACGTATCTATGCTATGCACGCACATGACATATGTATCTACGTACACACGAACTCACTAAAATACATACGTATCTACGTACACACACGTGGTGAACTCACTGAAATGCATATGTATCTATGTTCACACGCTCTCTAAAATACATACGTATCTAGGTTCACGCACGAACTCTCTAAAATGCATATGTATCTATGTACATACACGTGAACTCACTGAAATGCACACATATCTATGTTCACACACGAACTCACTAAAATACAAATGTATCTACATACACACATGTGAACTCACTGAAATGCATATGTATCTATGTTCACACACAAACTCACTCAAATACATAGGTACCTATGTACACATACAAACTCACAAAAATACATACGTAACTACGTGCACACACGAACTCTCTAAAATACATATGTATCTACGAACATACACATACAATATATAGTGCTAAAAAATCCTTTTCTGTTTTGTAGGGAGTCTCTGCTGTTGGTGCTTTCTATGAAATTCTGAGTCAGTCAAGCCTAAATGTGTTGCATCCTGAAGACAACAAGCCTGTTGCTCCTGTGCAGCTTTGTCCCATCTTAAAGACACTCTATAAAATACTTATTAAAAGGTAATTGCCTCAACTTACTATTCTAAAGTTTGCATCAAATAAGTGGCCTGCAGAAATTGATATGAAATTTACTTCGAACTGAATCGAACCTAATCTAAGCTTAAACTCGAAGTTTTTCAATCACGATTTCTCTTTTCTCGTGTTTCGGGTCACTAGGGATGGATCACCTCAAGCTATACTAGAAGCCTTGCGAGACGAGACCTTGAATGATCCCCGAGACCGGATCGAGTTGGCACAAAGCCATGCGTTCTACAGGCCTTCACTACTTGGTCAACCTTGAACTGTAGATTCCATGGCAAAACTTAAAACTAGTCTGAAAGAGAGTGAGCCCTGCATAAATGAGCTATGAACTATAGTCTATAGGCTTCTTTCTTGGTCCTATAGACAATTATATGTCACATGGAGAAAGTTATATGATAATGCTGAATTTCAAATTATTTCTTGGCACTTTTCTTTTGAAAGCGAATCAATATCAAAATTCTCTCATCTTTGATACAGTGAATCTTTTATGAATTCGAATCTTATTTTGGTTTTCGAACTTTTAATACTCACTTCATTTTGGTTTAGTTATATTCATATATATGAATCGTTTTGTAAAAATCCTGGGTAGCTTTTTGAATGTTCTTGGATATCCTCCATGTAGTAAGTGCTTGAAACATGTATAATGGTTTTTGAGATGGGATCCAAACTTCTAATATAGATAAGAAAAAAGTTATAACCTCTCAAAGTTTAAACTTATTTAAGATATCACCAAGGCCATTAAAAGACGAACTCCTGTAAAATTTTGTTAAGTTTATAAGCATGGTTACAAGAACATGAAGAAAAACATATAAAAACGAGTCATCATTCGGCTAAAACAAATGTGTATCAAGAAAGATGCATAGAGCGCTAGGTAAATGTGAGTATATGCACTTTTTCATCAATTCTTTTTCTTTTATCACCATAAGAGCATAAACTTCTTTTGAAACAAAAACAACTCATTATAAGGCTACAAAATTCAATAAGCCTGCATTATGAGCTACATAAGATTGTTGTCATAGCTCAATGAGTTCCAATAATCATTTGAGACATCGAAATAGAACCCTTGGCTCATACTAAACGAGTACCACATGTTTGTTCTGTTGACAAACAAATCTGGCAAGAATGTTCCAAGTGCAAGAAACAGGATTCACTTGCAGAAACACAAAATGCAAGCAGAATGAAAGAAATATCTCATTTAGCAATCAATCTAAATGATCAAAGCCAGCACTTATAATCAGGCATTCTCTTCCCATATGAAAATCAGGTATCCATGCTACTGTGTGAAGTTGTTAAAGTTCGTTTTGTTGTCTTTTTGCGATCAAAGATTCAACATTTTGCAACCAATTCAAATACTGACCTTGCTCCTTTTTATGCAGGTGAATGATAAGGAAGTCGGTCAGGCTTTCTTCAACACCTCTACTGATTAGGAATTCCTTGAGCGCCTTTTGTAACTCGGGATCTAACGAGCTGCCATGGATACAGAAGTTTTAAGTATCTGAGAGAAGAAAGCTAGAGAAAACAGGTAAAGCTTATGCATTAGATGAATGACAAAGCCTAGCTGAAAGATTGGAGAATGACTGACTAAATACCATGAGTCAAATATCATGAATCATGATGCTTGGCAAAGTAGAAATCAAAATAAGCCATTCACAAACAACTTTCTCCAAATTGGTGTCGATTATGCAAGAAAGAAAACAAATGACAAAGCTACTTGTTTATGCAATGCACATATGCTTAGAATTTTTAGACAACGATTCTCAATATATTCGGATGCCATCTCACATTTCCTAGGGAGGTAAAGGATTTTTTGGATATGGTCTTAATGTACCACCCTTTCAAGAATGCAAAATCCCTATTATGGAAAAACTTCATCATGATTTTCTTTTAAAATATGTGGAAAGAAAGAAATCAGAGAATATTTGCAAAAAAGACACATACCTACACAAAATTTTTCGACAGCGTTGTTTACCAAGCTATATCTTGGTGTAAACTGTCTAATATTTTTACTTCCTATAGTTATATGTCCCTCCTTGTAAATTGGGAAGGTCTTTTGTAAACATCATAGAATATACATTCCTTTTGTAAACTTCAATCATCAATCATTTTTCTAGGTAAAAAATATCTTTCTAACCAAGCAAGGATTATAGAAGAAGAAGAGGATGTGAAGATAATATAACCTCCAACGGCTATGGGGAATTACAGAGAGGCTCTTGAAGACAATGAGACAAAACAAACAAGTTCTAGTAAATCGTAAAAATTAGGAACTTGAACTTCAAAAGTGATAAGGAGACCATTAACCAAGATATATTATTTTGGAGACCTCTAGTAAATCGTAAAATTTTTTGCTCCTAGAGAGACTATTAACCAACATGAAGGAATAGCTTGCAACTTGAACTTCAAAAGTGATAACTACTCCTCAAAGGAAAATTAAAATGATAACAGGTACAGGTTGGGAATCACGAACCTCCACAATGGTATGATATTGTCCACTTTGAGCATAAGCTCTCATGACTTTGCTTTTAGTTTCCCCAAAAGGCCTCATACCAGGCCTCATACCAGTATAGAGAGGTATTCCTTACTTATAAACCCATGATCAACTCCTTCATTAGCCGATGTGGGACTTCCCTCCCAACAATCCTCCCCTTGAACAAAGTACACCATAGAGCCTCCTCTGAGGCCAATGGAGCCCTCGAACAACCTCTCCTTAATCGAGGCTCGACTCCTTCTTTGGAGCCCTCGAACCAAGTATATACCCTTTGTTCGACACTTTAGTCACTTTTGACTACACCTATTCGACGTTTGAGGATTCTATTGACATGGCTAAGTTAAGGGCATAACTCTAGTACCATGGACCTCCACAATAGTATAATATTGTCCACTTTGAGCATAAGCTCTCATGGCTTTGTTTTTTGTTTCCCCAAAAGGCCTCATACCAATGGAGATGTATTCCTTACTTATAAACCCATGATCAACCCCTTAATTAGCCGACGTAGAACTTCTCTCCCAACAATCCTCAACAGTACACATATTAATTTACTTTGGCGGTAAGATTCCATAAATTGCGCAGTGGACTCAACCTAGTGCCTTCTACAAGGAAGGTGGCGCAAAGGTTCGACGAATGTATGATGAAAAGGATCCCAAATTACAAGAATTCAATAAAAACAACCAGCCCCAAGAGACAGCCGACAACTTTCACCCGACAGAGCTCTCAAAAGAAAAATGTTGAAGGAATTAGGCGAAAACCCATCCCTATTCATCTTCTCATGTCATAACACTCGTTTCAAGATATAACCAAGAGACCAGTCTCAACAGATGAAAATTCTATATCCGAGTCACAGTCCCAATTTGAAATCAGTAAACATAGAGAACTCATGAATTTCTAGCTTCTAAAACAAGGCAATCAAAACACAAATGGTTACTAGAGTTGCCAAAAAGTAGTACCTGAACAAAGGGCCTCTGTAAACAGAAGGGCTCAAACAAGCAGATGATTGAAGATAATAGGCATTGTAGATTTTGAAAGGAGATCCACCATGACCATCCTCTGAAACCCCACAATCAAACTGCAAGAGGGAGCTAACTCCAGGCTTACTCACACAAATCTTCATCAAAATCTCCCTCGAAAAAGCCCCTTCTCGTCCAAATATGAGAGGACCCGATAGGGCAGAAATTGCGATCTCCTCACCCGATTCCAATTTTCGCCGCAACACCACGTCTCGGGATTTGGGCGAATCATGTTCCACAGCGAAATCGCTGGAACTGCCCTTTTGTTCATGGTTCTGCGATTAAATTCAGATCAGAAAGCAGTGATGATTTGTTTGTTTACTGAAGAGACTGAAAAGAAGCGAGGAAATTAAAAAGGACCTGAAATGGAGTGGAAGAAAGCTCGTGGTTTATCTCCGATTGCAAAATCTTGAGGAGGTCGAGATCATGAAGGGCTTTACGAGCCTTGCGGAATATTTGATTAGCCCTCGGCATTCCTCTACTGTCCCTTCTCCCAGCGGCGTCCTCTCACTCTCTCCAACATGCCTCAATCTCGGCCGCCACTCGGTTTTGCTATAGCTCTTCATTTTCCCCCTAATTCTTTTAAACATACAAAAATTAATCAATTAAAATTTTTAATTAACCAATTTTCATTCGTTCATGAATACAACGATTACAGACTGGTTAACGGGTTTAGTGTCCTTCTCCTCTCTAACAGATGTGAGATCTCACAATCCATTCGGGCCTAATGCCCTTGCTAACATTCGTTTCCCTCTCCAACCGATGTGGGATCTCACAATCCCTCCTCCTTCGGGACCTAGTGTCCTTGCTGACACACCGCCTGATGTTTGGCTCTGATTCCAACTGTAATGACAACAAATGTGGGATCTCACAGTCCACCACATTCGGGGCCTAACGTCCTTGCTAACATTCATTTCCCTCTCCAACCGATGTGGGATCTCACAATCCCTCCTCCTTCGGGGCCTAGCGTCCTTGCTAACACACCGCCTGATGTTTGGCTCTGATATCAATTGTAACGGCAACAAATGTGGGATCTCACAATCCACCACATTCGAGGCTTAACATCCTTGCTAACATTCGTTTCCCTCTCCAACCGATGTGGGATCTCACAATCCCTCCTCCTTCGGGACCTAGTGTCCTTGCTGACACACCGCCTGATGTTTGGCTCTGATTCCAACTGTAATGACAACAAATGTGGGATCTCACAGTCCACCACATTCGGGGCCTAACGTCCTTGCTGACATTCATTTCCCTCTCCAACCGATGTGGGATCTCACAATCCCTCCTCCTTCGGGGCCTAGCGTCCTTGCTAACACACCGCCTGATGTTTGGCTCTGATATCAATTGTAACGGCAACAAATGTGGGATCTCACAATCCACCACATTCGAGGCTTAACGTCCTTGCTGACATTCATTTCCCTCTCCAACCGATGTGGGATCTCACAATCCCTCCTCCTTCGGGGCCTAGCGTCCTTGCTGACACACCGCCTGATGTTTGGCTCTGATATCAATTGTAACGGCAACAAATGTGGGATCTCACAATCCCTCCTCCTTCAAGACCTAGCGTCCTTGCTGACACACCGCCTAATGTTTGGCTCTGATACCAACTGTAACGGCCCAAGCCTACCGCTAGCTGATATTGTCCTCTTTGGGCTCTCCAACCGATGTGAGATCTCACAATCCACCCCCTTTCAGGACCCAGTGTCCTAGCTGGCACTCGTTCCCCTTTCCAACTGATATGAGATCTCACATCTAACCCTGATATCAACACGTAATAGAACTACTCATCTATTTACCTATATATGGGAATGAATGAATTTCATCTCATGAAGTTATGTTTCTAGCTTACTAATTGGTCAAGTCTCCAAAATGGTAGACTTATTAATTCAGCGATAAAAATCACTCTCAGACATCCAAATCAAAGAACAAACGCTCACCGACATGAGTTTATAGCTCACAAGATCGAGTCGCATATGGTCATTTGGTGAAATGTTAATCTTCCTTATGAACGAATTTATAAATAGAGATTAAATATTTCATGGTTCAGTCTTTTATAAACTAATTGTATAGATATCTCCACTTACATGTCTCCACATGAACCATTTGAATCAAAAGCTCTAATACCACACCTTGAAAGAAAAACACGACATACAATTTAATATTATACGATAGCCACACATTTGACCTAGCCCAAATGAGCCCAACAAACATTTTAATTTATTTAAGTAGAGCTATATACTTAATATTCATGGTACTATTCGATTCGCTAAGTGTCTCTTGTAATATGAGAAATGAAAGAATCAAACTCCACTCGAGACACTCCGCCATCGGCAACTGATTGGCGTACAGAGGTGGTAAGCTCGTCCGCTACCTTCCTCATCTCTCGACCTTCCTCTGATGCCATAAGCTTTCGCACTACATTTTCTATGGTTGTTGCCATTACTATCTCGTTTCGATTAGCCCAATCCCTAATGAGGAGACCCACTCGATGTTGCTCCGTTATTAGTATAGCGTTCCTCGGTTGGTCAGAGTGCATTGACCACGCTGCTATGGGAACCCCCATTGCTATGCTCTCCATGCAAGAGTTCCACCCGCAATGACTCACAAACCCTCCGGTCGATGGATGGCTTAAAATCTCCAATTGTGGCGCCCAATCTCGCACCACCAACCCTCTTCTCGACACCCTCCTCTCGAACCCCTCTGGTAGCTTCGATCTTCTAACTTCACCGTCAAAGACGTTTCCTTTATCTACATCTCTCAACACCCAGATGAACTTTTGCCCACTTTTCTCCAATCCACCTATGAAATTGAAATTGAAATTGAAATTATTACGCTTAGTCTATGTTAAAAGAAATTAGAAAGTGTCTATGAGATCCCACATCGGTTGGGGAGGATAACGAAACACCCTTCATAAATGTGTGGAAACCTCTGCCTAGGAGAAGTGTTTTAAAAACGTTGAGGAAAAATACAAGGAGGACATATCTGCTAGTAGTGGGCTTGGGCCATTACAAATGATATTAGAGGCGGACACCAGACGATGTGCCAACGAGAGGCTGAGCCCCGAAGGGGGTGGACACAAGGCAGTGTGCCAGCTAGGACGTTGGGCCCGAAGGGTGTAGATTGGGAGGGTCTCACATCGATTGGAGAAGGAAACGAGTGCTAGCTAGCGAGGACGTTGGACCCTGAAGGGGGGTGGATTGTGAAATCCCACCTCGGTTGGGGAGAAGAACGAAACACCCTTTGTAAAGGTGTGGAAACCTTTCCTTAGTGGACGTGTTTTAAAAACCTTCGTATTATCCGCTTGAGTTTATCGAAAAGATCTCACATTAATAGAGATAGCGTCCCTACTACTCATGATAATTTCTTTAATTAGCCAATGCCGAACTTCAACATACCTGCTATTTCAGTAATTTGCTCGTCTTCCAAGGTCGTGGTTGTCCCAAAGGACACATAGACCACCGAGTCAGTCTCTTGTTGGTCCAACCACTCCAAGCAAGGGTGAGTGTGCCTTGGTGAACCCAACTCCATAGGATTAATTGGACCAATGGCCCAATGCCTAGTCTCATGGTTGATGCTTTGAAGAATCTCCAAATATGGCTCTTCAATGACCTTACAAGTGTTGTAGAGATTCCCACAATACTTCATTGGGGCTCCATATTGCATCCATCAAAAGATGGAACATTCAGATCCTTAATAATGGTGTTTTTATTTCTGTTCGTTTGTTTTGTTTCAAGATGACAAACGGTAAATGCTGAGACACTATGAAAATTATAAGACTCGACGTTCGGTATGGAGTTAATATATTCAACCGTACATGCCATTAGAGAATCATGAATGACAATGATTCTTCTTGCATAGAAAGAGAGCGAACGTAACAGATGGGTGAGAGGGACACGAAGATGGACCGTCACAGTCTGAAACGAAGAGATGAGATGGGCGGGGAACTTGGTCTCCGCCATGGGATCAGGCGTAGGAGAGGGAATAGGGGGAATGTCGAAGTCATGGAAATGGAGGTTGGCAAGTTCCGATGGATCCCAACCGAGGACGCGAGCCTTGGCTTGGAGGTTGTGGACAGTGGCGCCAACATAGTGAACAAGGATGTTGCGCGCGGAGATGAGGCGAGAGAGATGGAGAAGCTGGTTGAGATGACTTTGTGAACAACGACCATGACTGGCCCTTCACTAGTCATGGTTGTGACTTGGTTACGAAAACCTGTGACATATTTGAAATTGAGTTATGATCGTATAAATAGAGATAGAAGCGAAGAAAAATGCGTCTTATAAATGGTTGATATGCCTGGATAGTTCCTAATAGGGCTTGAATTAATATATTTTTCATTTTTATTTGTAATTTTATTTTTAAATATACTTAATTAATTAATTTTTGTTTACTAAAACGAATATAATTAATTATTTAGTTAAAATAAACTAATAATAATGTATTTAAATATATACTTGATTTAATTTTAAAAATAAAATTTTGTTAAATAAATAAATTACTTATCTAATAAAATAATTAATTAGTTAGCTAACAATTATCTAAAAAAAATTAATTATAGCTATGACAAAGAAATTATTTATAATTAAGGGATTATTTTTTACCTACTTATTTATTAATATGTCATAATTTAAAGCATAATTAATTGATTCAAATTAAAATTAATTAAATATTCTATTGTAATAATTAGTTTTTACGTGTTATATAAACTTTTTTTTGAATAATTTATTATTATTTTATTAATAATTATCATATAAATTATAAGTATATCTATTTAAAATAATTTCTTAATCAATTCTTCAATGTAATTATTTTATTAATTATTTATATAATTTTATTAAAATTATTTAATTTAGGATAATTATTAATTAAATTCAAAGGCCGGGACATCATATACTTATTAATAAATTAAAATAAAAATAAAATTTAAGTAATTAAAATTATTTTAATAACTTAATTTAATAACAATAAAATAACTAACGGATTAATTATTTAAAATGTAGTGTAATAAAATTGAATTACCTAAAATGAGGTGATGTATATCAAAATTTTCTAGATCGAATAAAATAGATCTGCCTGGACCCAAGTCTCGTCTCAAAATTTGAGCTATAACTCAACTCGTAGCCTCGGTAAAACACGAACCCCAACCTTGTAGACTCAGAAATCCATCTTGAGTAGCCTAGCTCGCATGCATGTTTCCTTTAACCCAACGTGCTTGGTCCAAACAACAAACCTACAGTCGATGTCTTCCAAGCTCGATTCCAGTTCTTCTTATCTCCAAAAGGAGACACGACTTAAACGGTTCAACTCCACTTTCGATCCAAGGATGGTCAGATCTGCAGCGACCTATGCCTGCAACCCGTTACTTGACCCAAATCGAACGTTGACCTGGGCCCCTCTCGTTTCGGCTTGGCTCTGGCTCGACGGCTTTAGCTCGACTTCTGGAGGCTCCAACGACTTAAACGACTCGATTTAATGATTTTTACCTCGTTCCATTCTTTTCAAACCTAATTTACCATTTTTTACCCATTCAGAGTCGATTTTAGCATTTTCAAAGGCATTTGAGATAAATAAGTGTTGTAAGCCTAACTAGATGGTAAATTATGAGTATTAATTTGTGATGTCCCACATTGGTTGGGGAGGAGAATAAAACACCATATAAGGGTGTGGAAACCTTCCCCTAGCAGACCCGTTTTAAAGCCTTGGTTGGGGAGGAGAACAAAACACCATATAAGGTGTGGAAACCTTTCCCTAGCAGACGCGTTTTAAACATTGAGGGGAAGCCCAAAGAGGACAATATCTACTAGCGGTGGATCTGGGCCGTTATAAATGGTATCAGAACCAGACACCAAACGATGTGCCAGCCTTCTTGCTGTTCTCCGAAGGGGGGTAGACACAAGGCAGTGTGCCAGCGAGGATACTGGGGCTCGAAGGAGGGTGGATTGTGATGTCCCACACTGATTGGGGAGGAGAACAAAACATCATTTATAAGGGTGTGGAAGCCTTCCCCCGAACGATGTGCCAACCTTCTCGCTGTTCTCTGAAGGGGGGTAGACACGAGGCGGTGTGCCAGCGAGGACGCTGGGGCTCGAAGGGGGGTGGATTGTGATGTCCCACATTGGTTTGGGAGGTGAACAAATCATCATTTATAAGGGTATGGAAACCTTCCCTTGGACGATGTGCCAGCCTTCTCGCTGTTCTCCAAAGGGGGGTAGACACGAGGCGATGTGCCAGCGAGGACGCTGGAGTCCGAAGGGGGGTGGATTGTGATGTCCCAACATTGGTTGGGGAGGAGAACAAAACATCATTTATAAGGGTGTGAAAACCTTCTCCTAGCAGACACGTTTTAAAGCCTTGAGGGGAAGCCCAAAGACGAAGAGAACAATATTTGCTAGCGGTGAATCTGGGCCGTTACATAATTAGACTAGGCTGCTCAACGTATTTTAATCCGGTGACGTGAACTCACATAGGTTGACTTGGACTTGGACAAATCTAAACTAGCTTCGAGGATAAATTAGCGATTCCAATTTAAGCTCAGGTAAGTGGCTTAACTACGGATTTGGTTGGATGAATTGCTTGAAGTATGAACGATGCGCTCCCTATGACCCTTGCACGTATCGTACCTTGTGTTTGTTTAATGTTTTCTTATTAAGTTATGATATGTTGTAATTATGAGATATATGATGTTATGGGATATCATGTTAACATGTTATGTCGTCGATGATTGTCCTATGTTATGAAAGTGTGGTACCATGTTTTTCACTATATTATAAAATGACATAAAATGATTATGTTACGTATGAAATAAACAGAGATATATATTCTATCACAAATACATGCCATGATTTTAAACTATGGGGAGCTCATGCAAATTGTATATTTAGGTGCATCGAGATACTTTCTCGTTATGATCAGTACGAACACGTACACTATGATGTTACGATACGGTAATATGTACACCATGATACTATGCACGCTCCCTTCCCTCCATAGTATATCGACATCATGAGTGTACACTAGTTGAAGGCTAGGTTCAGGAGATACATATACGAGCTTGCCCTGGGTCCATGTGTACGTGCTTAGGCCATGTGTAGAAAAGTACTGCATCCAATTCTATCTGGACTGAAAGTTGAGACTAAAGCATGAAACGACAGGTCCAAACATGATTGCATGTGATTACATTTCTTGACCTCAGTAGTGGGGTCACTTACTAAGTATTTTTTAAAATATTCAAATCACGCGCTACTCTCACTTAAGCTAGAGTAAATGCATTTTATGTTGTCGCTTTTAGATTAGATCAGAGCATTGTTCTATTCTTTTCTTGGTTTTAATAGTAAAAATATATCATAGCTTTAGGTTATAGATTCTGTACACTGGCCTACGATGTAGGTTCGACATGCTCCTTTGGTCCCACCGCTGACACACCGTTGCCGTCAAGTATGCCTTACGAAACATAAAAAAAAAAAGATAATGCTAATTGTTGTTTATGATTGATTCATGTGTGCAATGCAATGTATAGTATGATTGTGTGTGGAGAACAAGGCAGGGTAGAGTGTGTCCCGATTGTGAGGTATCCGTGACTCGAACAAGCAAACAATGGTGGCCACCCAATAGGCCATTAGTGCTTTGTCAATCCTAGAGGTTACGTACCTGTAGGATTTGAGGAGGTATGACCCCGTATCTTTAGCGGAACCTTAAAGGATCCAACTGTTGTGCAACTATAGCTATTGTCGATGGAGACAATCTTTCAGTTGATAAACTGCCCGATTATCAAAAGACATTGTGTGCTTCATTTATGCTGCAAAACGACGCAGAGATATGGTAGAAAGATACTTGAGACATCCTCAATCTTGACGGAGGAGTGATACCATGGTCATAATTTAAAAGGCCCTTTTGGGAGTATTATTACCTAAACGCTCCATCACTACCTAGAGAAGAGAGTTCATGAGACTGAAGAAGTCTACCTCTGACTTGTTGACACAAAGATGAAGGTGGCTCAAAGGTTCATCCTAGGCCTGAATGAGAGGATTCATTGTACTATTAAGCTAGGATCCCGACCACGTCCTACCGTCCTGAGAGCAGTTAAGGCTACGAGGGAGCTACAACTTGAGAACACCGAGGGCCACCAACACGGTCAACCACATTAGGAAAAATGCGGTGATACGATCAGATTTGTAATTAGATTTCAATTTGTTTTCATTCGTGGTGTTATTTGTTTTAAATTGTAATTAGACTTCACTTTCGTCATTTTTAGTCATAGTTCGAGATTTTAAGGCTCAAAATATCAGGTCGTGACAAAGATGGAGGAAGAGAAACGTTGAGACTCAAAAGTATGATACGAACACGAAGATAGGGGAAAGGGAAAGGAAGGGTAAACACACAACATTAATCGTCTCTTGTAATATGAGAAATGAAAGAATCAAATTCCACTTGAGACACTCCGCCATCTACAACTGATCGGCGTACGGCGGTGGCAAGCTCGTTCGCTACCTTTCTCATCTCTTGACCTTCCTCTGATGCCATAAGCTTTCGTACTGCATTTTCTATGGTTGTTGCCATTACTAACTCGTTTCGGTTAGCCCAATCCCTAATGAGGAGACCCACTCGAAGCAGCTCCGTTATTAGTACAGCGTTCCTCGGTTGGTCAGAGTGCATTGGCCATGCTGCTATGGGAACCCCCATCGTTATGCTCTCCATGCAAGAGTTCCACCCGCAATGACTCACAAACCCTCCGGTCGATGGATGGCTCAAAATCTCCAATTGTGGCGCCCAATCTCGCACCACCAACCCTCTTCTCGACACCCTTCTCTCGAACCCCTCTGGTAGCTTCGATCTTCTAACTTCACCGTCAAAGACGTTTCCTTTATCTGCATCTCTCAACACCCAGATGAACTTTTGCCCACTTTTCTCCAATCCACCTATGAAATTGAAGTTTAATCACGAGAATTTGAAATATTATACACATTTTGATACTTAGACTTTTTGGTTAGTTTTCCTATTTGATCCTATGTTAAAAAAATTAGAAACGGTCTGTGAGATCCCATTGGTTGAGGAGGAGAACAAAACACCCTTTATAAAACGGTATGAAAACCTCTACCTAGGAGTATGTTTTAAAAACATTGAATATGTATTTTAAAAACATTGAGGAAAAGCTCGGAAGGGAAAGCTCAAAGAGGACAATATCTGCTAGCGGTGGGCTTGGTCATTACAAATGGTATCAGAGCCGACATCGGGCTATGTGCCAGAGAGAAGGCTGAGCCCAAAGGGGATGGACACGAGGCGGTGTACCAACAATGATGCTGGGCCCCGAAGGGCGGTGGATTGGGCGGTCCCACATTGATTGGAGAAGAAAATGAGTGCTAGCAAGAATGTTGGACTCTGAACGGGGTAGATTGTGAGATCCCACTTTTGTTGGGGAGGAGAGCGAAACACCCTTTATAAGGGTGTGGAAACCTCTCCCTAGAAGACGCGTTTTAAAAACCATGAGTAAAAGCCCAATTGATAATATCTGCCCTAGAAGACGTGTTTTAAAAAAACTTTGAGTAAAAGCCCGATCGATAATACCTGCTAGCGGTAGACTTGGACCATTACAGTGTATCTCGTCCCTTACTACCGATGATCATTTTTATAATTAGTCAATGTGGGACTTCAACGTACCTGCTATTTCAGTAATTTGCTCGTCTTCCAAGGTCGTGGTCGTCCCAAAGGACACATACACCACTGAGTGAGTCTCTTGTTGGTCCAACCACTCCAAGCAAGGGTGAGTGTGCCTTGGTGAACCCAATTCCACAGGATTAAATGGACCAATGGCCCAATGCCTAGTCTCATGGTTGATGCTTTGAAGAATCTCCAAATATGGCTCTTCAATGGCCTTACAAGTGTTGTAGAGATTCCCACAATACTTTATTGGGACTCCATATTGCAATTTCACAAACTCCCAGAACTCCGGAGTGAAGCATCCATCAAGACATGGAACATTCAAATCCTTGAAAAGGGAGTTTTTGTTTCCATTTATTTGTTTTGTTTCAAGATCATAAACCGCTAAGGAAAAAGCCGAGACACTATAAAAATTGTAAGACTCGACGTTTGGTATAGAGTTAATATCTTCAACGACAAATGCAATTAGAGAATCATGAATGACAATGATTCTTCTTGCATAAGAAGAGAACGAACGTAAGAGATGTTTGAGAGGGTCACGGAGATGGACCGTCACAATCTGAAATGAAGGGATGAGGTGGGCGGGGAATTTGGTCTCCGCCATGGGATCGGGCGAAGGAGAGGGAATAGGGGGAATGTTGAAGTCATGGAAATGGAGGTTGGCGAGTTCCGATGGATCCCAACCGTGAATGCGGGCCTTGGCTTGGCAGTTGTGGACGGTGGCACCAACATAGTGAACAGGGATGTTGCGGGCGGAGATGAGGCGGGAGAGGTGGAGAAGCTGATTGAGATGGCCCTGTGCTGGGAATGGCACCACGACGACCACGACTGGCTCATCATAGGTCATGGTTGTGACTCGATTATTAATTGAGTAATGATTCTATGCATTTGACACACATATATTTTTTAAATTATTTAAATAGTGTAAATGAGAAACGTTGGACTGATATATTTCAAACTTGAGTCGTTGCATTATTAATATATTAACTAAACGTACATTATTGTATAACTTATTTAAACATGACGTGTGAATCTTTTTAAATTTTTCTCGCTTAAATTAATATATTTATCATTTTTATTTGTAATTTTATTTTTAATATACTTAATTAATTAATCTTTCCTTTACAAAAATTAATATGATTAATTATTTAGTTAAAATAAACTAATAATAATTTATTTAAATAAATAAATTACTTATTTAATACAATTATTAATTACGTAGCTACAATAATTAATTACTAGTTGAATTATTTATAATCAATTAATTTTTTATTAGGACTACTTTTACTAACTTATTTATTAATATATCATCATTTAATGCATAATTAATTGATTTAAATTTAAATTAATTAAATATTGTAATAATTAGTTTTTACTTGTTATATAAATTTCTTTTTGAATAATTTATTATTATTTTATTAATAATTATCTCATTTAAAATAATTTCACGTATAATTAAATTTTCGATGTAATTATGTATTAATTGTTTATAATTAAAGTTTTATATAATTTTATTAAAATTATTTTTTTGAGAATAATTAATAAAATTAATTACTAATTAAATTCAAATGGGCATGTTATTCGTTATATACTTACTCATAAATGAAAATTACCATAAAAGGTAAATAATTAAAGTTATTTTAATAAAATGGTATATTCTAAAATGAAAATAGTATTTATTTATATGAAATTTTGATATCATTTATTATGTAACCCAACAAAAATTTCTAGATCCAATAAAATAGATCTGCCTAGACCCAAGCCCTAGTCTCGAAATTCGAGCCAACCTCGCGACTCGAAAATTCAGCCTAGTAGCCTAGCTCGAGTGCACGTTTCTTTCAATCGAGCGTGCTTGGTCCACTTTTGTCGAACCTAACTTACCATTGATGATTGTGTTATGTTATGAAAGTGTGGTACCATTTTTTTTCACTATATTATAAAATGATATAAAATGATTATGTTACGCATAAAATGAACGAAGATATATATTGCATCACAAATACATGTCATGATTTTAAACTATGGGGATCTCATACATATTGTATATGCCCGTGCATTAGGATACTTTCTTGTTATGATTAGTACGGACACGTACTCTACGATGTTACATTACAATATTATGCACACTTTGATACTACGCACGCTCCCCTCCCTCCGTGGTATACTGACAACATGAGTATACACTAGTCGAAGACCAGGTCGAGAAGGTACATATACGAGCTTGTCTGGAGGTCCATGTGTACGTGCGTGGTCCATGTGTAGAGAAGTACTATATATTCAATTCTGTCCGAACTAAAGTTGAGACCAAAGCCATGAAATGATAGGTCCGAAACATGATTATATTTTCTACTTAGTAGTGAGGTCACTTATTGAGTATTTTTTAAAATACTCAAACCAGGTACTACTCTAGCTTTTAGGTAAAGGCAAGACACCTCTACATGGATGATGACGTCAGAGTGACAACCATGAGACTTAAGCTAGAGTAGATGCAGTTCCGATTGTTTGTGGCTTTTTGGCTAGATCAGCGCATTATTCTATTCTTTTCTTGGTTTTATTTAAATATCCCATTATTTATTTTCCATTGTAATTGTGTTAGCAATTTTATTATGAACATATAAGTCCATGATATCGTTTTGAATTTTTTTAAAAAAGATTTTTTCGAGTTCGTAATTAAGACATGCTTGTAGTAATAACTCTATTTTAGTAGTAAAAACAAGATTGTTACAATAAGTATCAAAGTTTTAGGTTATAAATTTTATAGACTATCCACGTAGGCTCCAAATGCTCCTTTGGTCTTATCGCAGACACACCGTTGTCGTCAAGTATGTCTTACGAAAAATCAGAAAAAAAAATGTTAATTGTTGTTTATGATTGATTTATGTGTGCAATGCGATGTATTGTCTGATTGTATGCTGAGAGTCTAAGACTATGATGTGTATGCTATATACATGGGTTGAGTGCTGCTCTAGACTTGGAATATTATGTGTTCGTTATAGATCATGCCGCCTAGAAGACATGGAAGAGTCGGAGAGGAGGATGACCCTCTACAAGAGGACAAGGTAGGGTTAGAGGGAATCTCAGTTGTAAGGGATTCGTGATTTGGACAGATGATGCAGCGTCTCCCGCAGCGACGCCAAGCTTCAGAATTAGGGCAATGACTTTATTCTAAGAAAAGAGCAAGAGAGAGAGAGAGAGAGAGGGTTCGATGATGGCTGTGAAGAAGAAAGGAACATGAGAGGAAGAAGAGGGCAGAAACTGAGAATGTGAACTATATGGTGTATTTTAGACTAAGAAAGAAAGAGAGGGGCGAAACGGAGTGGGGCCTTGTGGACTGGTTTGCTACTAAGCAAATGAGCAGGAGTAAGAATATCTCGAGCATATTTTAACTGACTAATAAAGAGACCATCAGGAGTGAGTGGAGAGCCATAATGAGAGATCCAGAGACAGCGGTTCTGTTCACAGCACCACCATTGCTAGGAGTGGAGGGTCGGCAACAAAACAGTAGGTGGAGTCGGTGGAGAAGTAACCGACGCCATAGCAGGTGGTGAAGTTCCAATGGACAAAGAGGGATGTTAGATAAAAGACTGCGGGTTTCTTTATTTAGTTTTTTTTTTTCACGTTTTAAATCAAATTAGTTAGTTGAATCTTTTCTTTTGACCATTTGACACACGTCAAATCGATTACTATATTTTTAGCTGGCCATTTGGGTCATGTTTATGGTGCAGGTTTAGTTGGCAACTTGGGCCATTTTTAGGGTAGAATTGTATTGTCAATCTAACGAGAAATAAATCACCATGTTTTTCAGCAAAATCAAATCCCAAAGCTTTCGTTTTCTTCTTAATTCTATTATTTTCTTGCGTTTTTTTTTCTTCCAACAAATTTTGTTAGACTATTTCTCCTCCGTCAAATGATTTTTTCTCACGGCGATTTGCTCGGTCAAAAGATATCAAGGGAGTCACGTCCCCCAGAGAAAAGGACGGAGATGTTGTTTTTCGATAATGGGCCAGGAAAATCCTTTTCTTTTCGGTGAGAGGAAATCGTTGACGGGTAATTGTTGGAAGAAAATAAAACGCGTAAAATAACAAAGAGAGAGTTGCTGAAATTTTGACGGTGCTTAAAATCAGGTTGTGAAATCTTCTGAACAGATTTACCTATTTAAATATAACTTATCCTAAAAATGGTTGGAGATGTGGCAATTAAATCTGTGCCACGTCCTACAAAATTGCCATCTAAAACTTTGGTAATCCATTCGACGTGTTTGTCAAAGGGTCAAACGGAGGTATTCAATCAACTAATGAAATCGTGTGAATCTAAATAAGAAAAAACACAGGTTTTATCTAACAATCTCCTCCTAAAACCTTGTGGTATATCTACCTTATTTTGTTTGAACTTCGACTTGAGCCCTATGGCTCGGTATCCCTGGCGGCATGTCCTCTAGACTCCACGTCTTGTTCGGCCACCTCTTCTTCGAGTTGGCGCGCCGCCAGTCCAGGTGGTTCACCTCTTCTTAATAGGTCTTCCATCCTCCGGTACCTGGCTGAGCGGTTGACTGGTTGCTCTATATCTCAAACTCTAGGATGTAAAGGCAGTTTGCCGTGCACCGAACTTGCGTGAGCAACCGTCATCGATCATCGCGGATCCTAAGTAGCCCGCGCTTGATGGAAATGTGGCAGCCGGCCTTATCGAGTTCACCCAGACTCACAATATTAGCCTTGAGCCTCGGGATGAAGTAGACGCCGGTCAGCTTGTGATGCTTGCCTCCCTTGCCGACGAACTGAATGGTGCCGTGCGCTTTGATCTCGACGACGGAGCCGTCGCCGAATTTCACCGTCCCGCAAATCCCTGAGTCAAGCTTGGAGAACACAGACTTGGCCCCGGTCATATGGTTTGTTGCCCCCGTGTCGAGGACCCATCACCGGTGTTCTTGCTGCTCGCCTCTTTCACCGATTTGAGCGAACACTCACTCCTCCTTCAGTTGAATTGGCTCCCCAATCGATGCCTTTGTTATGCACAATTGGAGCTCTTCCTCAGGTTCGACGCTCACCGGAGCAGTTATTGGGGAACTCTTCCTCGGGTTCGACGCTCACCAGAGCAGTTATGCCGTACCTCTGTGGATTTGGGGAGCTCTTCCTCGGGTTCGACGCTCACCGGAGCAGTTATGCCGTCGTCGATTACTTCTGTAGATTTGGAATCGGAATTAGGGACGTCAGGTAGGACTGATGCAGTCACCCATGGAAAGGGCCAGCTCGTCCTCCTCGGATTGAGCCACATGGGCCTTCTCGGGCGTCTCCTTGTTCCTAAGCTTGCTCCAGCAATTCTTGCTCAAGTGACCTCTCTTCTCGCAGTACGAGCACTGGATTGGTCCGTCGTCAGTCGACTCCTCCTTTTTTATCCGCTCTTTCCCGCGCATGTGCCAGCGAGATTTCCATGGCTTCTTACCACCTTTGCGGCTGGAATGCCCATTGCTCTCGCCGGTGTCGTCAGGAGCTTTAGTCGTGCAAGCCATTCCTCCTCAGTGAGGAGTAGACGACCCTCCTAGTCGACAGCTGAAACGGTATTTTTCTTCCGCTGCTCGACGTTACGCAGTCTTCCGGTCACCTCTTCTACCGTTAGGTCGTTCACGTCAAGCAATGTCTCGATTGAAATTGTGACTTGCTCGAGGTGATCGGGGACGACCTGCAGCATCTTCTTCACGATTTCTGTCTCGCTGATGCTCTCACCGAGAGTGGTGATACTATTGGCGAGCCCCATGATCCGCATTGAAAAATCATCAACGGATTCGCCGTCCTTAAAGCGGATCTCTGAGAGCTCTTTTCGCAGCTGCTCGATGTTGGATTCCAGCACTCGCTGTACACCGACCCGTCGGAGCCAGTCGATCATCCCAGTACTCAATCGTTTCTCCTTCCTCTGGCTCGAGAGCGTGCCATAACCCTTGCACCTATAGGTTGAGGCGCATCAAGAAGGTCCACTCGTTATAGTTGGACCTTGTCAACATCAGATACTGAATGACAGTGGTCGTTGTCTCCCTGATCACTCGCTCAACGACAACTCAACGCCCGTCATCACGGTGTCGGCCTCTTCGTGGTGGTGATGGAGATGCTGGCACTTGGCGGCAGCGTGGAGGAGTGAGCGAGCCTGCTCGGGATGGACCCCACGATGTGTTTATTTTTGCGCTTTGCATTTTTTTCTACTCGAACCTGAGGCCTGTGTGTTGTTAGATCGATGCTATTCAACTTGATTGCTGATAGGTTGGCTCCTCCGCAATGATATACCACCGATGGCTTGAACCGGGCTCTGATACCACTTGTTGTTTTTCGATAATGGGCCAGGGAAATCATTTTCTTTTCAGTGAGAGAAAATCGTTGACGGGAAGTTGTTGGAAGAAAATAAANTCACCGAGAGTGGTGATACTATTGGCGAGCCCCATGATCCGCATTGAAAAATCATCAACGGATTCGCCGTCCTTAAAGCGGATCTCTGAGAGCTCTTTTCGCAGCTGCTCGATGTTGGATTCCAGCACTCGCTGTACACCGACCCGTCGGAGCCAGTCGATCATCCCAGTACTCAATCGTTTCTCCTTCCTCTGGCTCGAGAGCGTGCCATAACCCTTGCACCTATAGGTTGAGGCGCATCAAGAAGGTCCACTCGTTATAGTTGGACCTTGTCAACATCAGATACTGAATGACAGTGGTCGTTGTCTCCCTGATCACTCGCTCAACGACAACTCAACGCCCGTCATCACGGTGTCGGCCTCTTCGTGGTGGTGATGGAGATGCTGGCACTTGGCGGCAGCGTGGAGGAGTGAGCGAGCCTGCTCGGGATGGACCCCACGATGTGTTTATTTTTGCGCTTTGCATTTTTTTCTACTCGAACCTGAGGCCTGTGTGTTGTTAGATCGATGCTATTCAACTTGATTGCTGATAGGTTGGCTCCTCCGCAATGATATACCACCGATGGCTTGAACCGGGCTCTGATACCACTTGTTGTTTTTCGATAATGGGCCAGGGAAATCATTTTCTTTTCAGTGAGAGAAAATCGTTGACGGGAAGTTGTTGGAAGAAAATAAAACACGTAAAATAACAAAGAGAGAGAATTGCTGAAATTTTGACTGTGCTTAAAATCAGGTTGTGAAATCTTCTGAACAGATTTACCTATTTAAATATAACTTATCCTAAAATGGCTGGAGATGTGGTAACTAAATCTGTGTCACTTTCTACAAAATTGCTATCTAAAACTTTGGTAATCCATTCGACGTGTTTGTCAAAGGGTCAAACGGAGGTATTCAATCAACTAATGAAATCGTGTGAATCTAAATAAGGAAAAACACAGGTTTTATCTAATAGAAGACGGTGTTAAAGTCGGAAGAGTCACTATAGTGGGGGTGAGGGAGCCGATTTTGGCGAGGAGGTCGGCAGTGACTTGGTTGGCGAAGAGGCTAGTGCGGTGCCTGAATTTCAAAGGTAAATCTCTGTAGAAGGTCGATGGGCTTGTCAAGATTTCATATATTTTCAATGAGAACGCTGATAAGGATCCTGAGGTTAGAGTTTTTGTAAAGGATGAAGGGTCGATTGGGAAGAAAATGAGAGAGGCTAGGTTGGCTAAAGGGAAATCGATTTTATTGAAGAAGGTGAGGTTGTATGTACAAAGTATGGCGAAGGGTGATTTGGAGGCCAAAAGGGTGGAGGCGAAGAGTAATCAATTGGTTCTGCCTGTGGCAGCTATGGAGACTGCCCCTACGGCGTCACAGCGAGCAGTGGTGGTTGAGAAGAAGATGAGTAAAGGATTTAGAAGCCATAAAAAATAAAGGATCGGGGTTGCTGAACTGAAAAGACTCTGCTACCATGATAATATTTGCTAAAACCACCATACTTAAATGATGGGAAAATTCTCTATTTATAATCAAATAAATTCCAACGATATGCAAGGAGTAATAAATGGAAAAATACATATGGTAAGTCGTAATATAAGACAAATATCTAGATATTTGCCTATAAAAAATCAAATATGATATATATGGTAAACTATAATTCAATACTAAATATCCATAACAAGGATGACCCTTTGCAAGAGGACAAGGTAGGGTTAGAGGGAATCTCATTTGTAAGAGATTCTTGACTCGGACAGATGTTGTAGCGTCTCTCCCAGCAACGCCTGCAGCAGGAGTAGACCTAGATGTGGGAGTCATTCTCGGTCATAATGCAAACAACTGTGGCCACCCAACAAATCAATAGTGCTTTGTCAATCCTAGAGGCTAGGTACCTACGTGATTATAGGAGGTATGACCCTCGTATCTTTAGTGAAACCTTAAAGGATCCAACCATTGCACAACTATAGTTGTTTTGATGGAGAACATCTTTCGGAACTGATCGATTATCAAAAGACATAGTGTGCTTCGTTTATGCTGCAGAAAGACGCAGAGATATGGTAGAAAGATACTCAAGAGATCCTTAGCTGTGACTTAAGGGTGATACGATGGTCACAATTTAAAAAGGCTTTTTGGGAGGATTATTACCTAGAGGCGATACGACTTCAAAAATTGCAAGTATTCTCCCAACTGACACAGAATGGATGCTCCATCACTACCTACAGAAGAGAGGTCATGAGATTGAATAAGTTTGCCTTGCACTTGATGACACAAAGATGAAGTTGGCTCAAAGGTTAATCCTAGGCCTGAACGAGAGGATTCATGGTACTATTAAGGCTATGATCCCAACCACCTTCTATCGTCCTGAGAGCAGTTAAGGCTATGAAGGGAGCTACAACTTGAGAACACTAAGGGTTGCTAACACTGACAACCACAATAGGAAAAAAGCAGTGATATAATCAGATTTATAATTAGATTTCAATCGTGATGTTATTTGTTATAAATTGTTAAAAAAAAGATTCCATATTTTTATTTTATCTGGCTTCACTTTTGTCATTTAAGTCATGGTCCGAGATTTGAAGGCTTAAAATATGATACGAACACGGAGGGAAAAGGAGGGGAGGGGATAACGTGTTAGGAATCTCGACTCTCCACAATTGTATGATATTGTCCACTTTGAGTATAAGCTCTCATGGCTTTGCCTTGGGCTTCCTCAAAAGACCTAATTCCATTGGAGATGTATTCCTTCACTTATAATGTAACGACCCAGATCCACCGCTAGCAGATATTGTCCTCTTTGGGTTTCCCCTTTCGGGCTTCCCCTCAAGACTTTAAAACGCGTCTACTAGGGGAAGCGTCTACTAGGGGAAGGTTTCCACACCCTTATAAATGGTAGTTTGTTTTCCTCCCCAACCAATGTGGGATATCACAATCCACCCCCCTTCAGGGCCCAGCGTCCTCGCTGGCAGTCTTTCCTTCCTCCAATTGATGTGGGACCACCCCCAAATCCACCCCCCTTTGGAGCCCAGCGTCCTTACTGACACACCACCTTGTGTCTACCCCTCTTCGGGGAATAGCGAGAAGGCTGGCACATCGTCCGGTGTCTAGCTCTGATACCATTTGTAACGACCCAGATCCACCGCTAGCAGATATTGTCCTCTTTGGGCTTTCCCTTTCAGGCTTCCCCTCAAGGCTTTAAAACGTGTCTACTAGGGGAAGGTTTACACACCCTTATAAATGGTGGTTTGTTCTCCTCCGCAACCAATGTGGGACATCACATATAAACCCCATGATCATTCCCTAAATTAGCCAATGTGGGACTCACTCCCAACAATCCTCAACAATCCTCTCCTCAAACAAAGTACACTATAAGCCTCTCCTGAGGCTTATGGAGCTCTCGAACAGCCTCCCCTTAATCGAGGCTCGACTCCTTTCTCTGGAGCCCTCGAACAAAGGGTCGAACAAAGTACACCATTTGTTCGACACTTTAGTCACTTTTTGACTACACCTTCGAGGCTCACAATCTTTGTTCGATATTTGAGGATTCTATTGTCATGACTAAGTTTAGGGCATGACTCTGATACCATGTTAAAACAGACAAACTAAAGCTATGAAATCATTACATTGTCATACAAATCAACTTGGTTGGCTTTTAGCCTTACAAACTAACAAATTTAGAAAGGATAAAATTAGCCAACTCTAACAATAGGAAAACAACCACCCAACTTAGTGGTTCTAACCTTCCGAGAGAAGTGGACATCCTAAACAAATGATAGCCATTTCTCCCCTAAACTGATTGCAGGGATGCTTTCAGTTTACACATACCCATTGACTCACGTAGTTTTATGAATGCATCCAGCTTCAGTGGTTTTGTCATAATATCTGCNGTCTTTCCTTCCTCCAATTGATGTGGGACCACCCCCAAATCCACCCCCCTTTGGAGCCCAGCGTCCTTACTGACACACCACCTTGTGTCTACCCCTCTTCGGGGAATAGCGAGAAGGCTGGCACATCGTCCGGTGTCTAGCTCTGATACCATTTGTAACGACCCAGATCCACCGCTAGCAGATATTGTCCTCTTTGGGCTTTCCCTTTCAGGCTTCCCCTCAAGGCTTTAAAACGTGTCTACTAGGGGAAGGTTTACACACCCTTATAAATGGTGGTTTGTTCTCCTCCGCAACCAATGTGGGACATCACATATAAACCCCATGATCATTCCCTAAATTAGCCAATGTGGGACTCACTCCCAACAATCCTCAACAATCCTCTCCTCAAACAAAGTACACTATAAGCCTCTCCTGAGGCTTATGGAGCTCTCGAACAGCCTCCCCTTAATCGAGGCTCGACTCCTTTCTCTGGAGCCCTCGAACAAAGGGTCGAACAAAGTACACCATTTGTTCGACACTTTAGTCACTTTTTGACTACACCTTCGAGGCTCACAATCTTTGTTCGATATTTGAGGATTCTATTGTCATGACTAAGTTTAGGGCATGACTCTGATACCATGTTAAAACAGACAAACTAAAGCTATGAAATCATTACATTGTCATACAAATCAACTTGGTTGGCTTTTAGCCTTACAAACTAACAAATTTAGAAAGGATAAAATTAGCCAACTCTAACAATAGGAAAACAACCACCCAACTTAGTGGTTCTAACCTTCCGAGAGAAGTGGACATCCTAAACAAATGATAGCCATTTCTCCCCTAAACTGATTGCAGGGATGCTTTCAGTTTACACATACCCATTGACTCACGTAGTTTTATGAATGCATCCAGCTTCAGTGGTTTTGTCATAATATCTGCAACTTGTTCTTGTGTGACACAATGCTTCAGCTCAATAACTCCATCTATAGTCAAATCATGCAAGAAATGAAACCTCACATCAATGTGTTTGCTACGTCCATGCATGATTGNCTTTGGAGCCCAGCGTCCTTACTGACACACCACCTTGTGTCTACCCCTCTTCGGGGAATAGCGAGAAGGCTGGCACATCGTCCGGTGTCTAGCTCTGATACCATTTGTAACGACCCAGATCCACCGCTAGCAGATATTGTCCTCTTTGGGCTTTCCCTTTCAGGCTTCCCCTCAAGGCTTTAAAACGTGTCTACTAGGGGAAGGTTTACACACCCTTATAAATGGTGGTTTGTTCTCCTCCGCAACCAATGTGGGACATCACATATAAACCCCATGATCATTCCCTAAATTAGCCAATGTGGGACTCACTCCCAACAATCCTCAACAATCCTCTCCTCAAACAAAGTACACTATAAGCCTCTCCTGAGGCTTATGGAGCTCTCGAACAGCCTCCCCTTAATCGAGGCTCGACTCCTTTCTCTGGAGCCCTCGAACAAAGGGTCGAACAAAGTACACCATTTGTTCGACACTTTAGTCACTTTTTGACTACACCTTCGAGGCTCACAATCTTTGTTCGATATTTGAGGATTCTATTGTCATGACTAAGTTTAGGGCATGACTCTGATACCATGTTAAAACAGACAAACTAAAGCTATGAAATCATTACATTGTCATACAAATCAACTTGGTTGGCTTTTAGCCTTACAAACTAACAAATTTAGAAAGGATAAAATTAGCCAACTCTAACAATAGGAAAACAACCACCCAACTTAGTGGTTCTAACCTTCCGAGAGAAGTGGACATCCTAAACAAATGATAGCCATTTCTCCCCTAAACTGATTGCAGGGATGCTTTCAGTTTACACATACCCATTGACTCACGTAGTTTTATGAATGCATCCAGCTTCAGTGGTTTTGTCATAATATCTGCAACTTGTTCTTGTGTGACACAATGCTTCAGCTCAATAACTCCATCTATAGTCAAATCATGCAAGAAATGAAACCTCACATCAATGTGTTTGCTACGTCCATGCATGATTGGATTCTTGGATAACTTAATAGTGGAACTGTTATCATATAACATAGTGATACACTTGTCTTGAAAATGACCAAGTTTTTCCAAAACTCTCCTCATCCATACCCCTTGACAAGCACAAGACGCGCCCGCCACAAATTCTGCTTCAGTAGTGGACAACGTAACTACAGGTTGTTTTTTTTAGGACCAAGATACAGCTCCATCACTGAGTAAGAACACATAGCGAGAAGTGCTTGTCCTATCATCTATATTTCCTGCATAATCATTGTCAGTATATGCTATCAACTCTCCATTACCCCTTTTCCGATAAAGGATTCTCAAATCTATAGTACCTTTTAAGTATCTCAACACTCTTTTTGCAGCTTGCAAATGCAACTCTGTTGGACTTGCCATAAATCTGCTCATTAGAGACACTACATACATTAAATCCGGCCTTGTTGCAGTTAGATACATAAGGCTTCCAATCAATTGTTTATACATCGCGTCGCCTGAGAGGAAGTAGATCATTCCGCTAGTGCTCTTACGATCATCAACATCACCAGCCATGTCACTATCACTGTAGCCGACCAGCTTGAGTTTCTCCTTTCCTCTCCCTGCGCAGTATCTTACACCCCAGCCTCTGGTTCCGGCTACATAGCGCAGGATGCGCTTGACAGCCACTAGATGCTCCTCCCTAGATGCTTCCATAAACCAGCTCACATATCCAACAGAATAAGCAAGATCAGGACGAGTTTACCAGATAGAGCAGACTCCCGACAATGCTGCGGTAATTGGTGGAGTCGATTGTCGTCGTAGTGCCAGCCTTCCTTAGTTGGAGGCGGGCCTCCATTGGCGTCCTTGTAGGATTACTGTCCACAAGCCTAGTTATGTCCAGCAGCTTCTTCGCGTACGCACTTTGGCAGATGGAGATGCCGGTAGAATTCTGTTGCACTTCGATGCCGAGGTAGTAGCTGAGCACGTCGAGATCGCTCATCTCAAAGTTCTTTGACATCTCCTTCTTGAACCTTCCGAGGACTTCCATGTCGCCTCTAGTGATTATGAGGTCGTCGACGTACACTCCCACGATCAGTCGCTGCTTGCCATGGCCGTGCGTGTACATGCCATGCTCAGAGGCACAACGCTTGAATTTCAGTGACAGTAGGGTACTGTCGAGCTTCGTGTTCCAGGCTCATGGGGCTTGTCAAAGCCCGTAGAGTGCCTTATGCAGGACCTTACCGAGGTTGTCGTTGTCCAGGAAGCCAGGTGGTTGACGAACGTAGACGGTCTCCTTCAGCTCTCCGTTAAAGAAAGCAGACTTCACGTCCATATGGTAAACCTCCCAAGAGTAATGTGCCACAATTGCCAGCAAAAGACGGACGGATTCTAACCTTGCCACCGGCGTAAATACCTCTTCGAACTCCACTTCTTGCTTCTGGACGTAGCCCTTCGTCACCAGACGGGCCTTGTGCTTAACAACTTCTCCTTTTTTCGTTGCACTTCAATTTGAAGACCCATTTGAGCCCCTATGGCTTGGTGTCCAGGTGGCATATCCTCTAGACTCCATGTTTGGTTCTCGGTGATGGATGTCATCTCCTCCTGCATTGCCTTCAGCCAGCACGGGTTCCTTTCTACTTCGCCCAAGGTGTTCGGTTCATCTGCACTGATGACATGCAGTTCGGCCACTTCTTCGAGCTAGCGCGCTGCCAGTCCAGGTGGTTCACCTCCTCCCACTAGGTCGTCCATCCTCCGGTACCTGGCCACCAGATCATCATCGTGATCGGCATCCAGCGTCGAATCCGCAGTCCGTGGTGTTGCGAACTCCACTGGTTCAAGGGGTGCACCTGCTGGCGGCGGTGACGGTTCCTGATGCTGGGCTCCTCCTTCATCCGGCTTGGTGACGAGGTACTCCACCGTGAATTGATTTGGGTTGTGGTCTGCCTCGATCACGTCATTCCACTGCAAGAAGGTGCCTTCATCGAAGATGACGTCGCGAGATATGTGAGCTCGCCCCCTACAGATCATAGAGTCTATACGCGCCCCCTACAGATCATAGAGTCTATACGCCTTGCTCCCGGGTTCATAGCCGATGAAGACGACCTTTAGCCCCCTAGAATCGAGCTTGGCGAGGTGGGGACGCGTTACCTTCATGTATGCGACGCAACCGAACACGCGGAGATGATGTACAGCTGGCTTTTTGTTGTACCAGGCCTCATATGGCGTTTTCCCGTGTTGAGGCTTCGGGTTGGTGACCAATTGAAAAGATAGACGGCCGTCATTACCCCCTCTCCCCAGAGAATCTCTCAGGCATCCCGGCTGTCACCAGCAATGACCTTGCTGTCCCGATGGTCTGATTTTGGCACTCCACCACTCCTTCTGTTGGGGGGGAGTAAGGCGCCGTTAGGTGCCGTTGTATCGAAACTTGCCGAGGTGAATTCTCCGCCTCAGTCTGTGCGCAGCACTCGCATCTTCTTCTCACATTCGGCCTCTGCTCGCATTTTAATGCGCTTAACCGCCATTGCCGGACTTGATGGGCCTCTGTTTGCCGATGAGGCACCCGTCACCCTCTTCCACTGTTGATTGTTCACGTCAAGCATGGATTCCCGCACTCGCTGTACACCGCGACCCGCGAGATTTGATTCCCTCCCAGGCTGATTGCGCGGTACGCTTGGTGGAGAGAGATTCCAGCATCTCTCCTGGGGGCACAAACCGTAATATGGCTGCACGGGATGGACCCCACAATGTGTGTGTTTTCACGCTTTGCATTTTCTTCTACTCGAACTTTAGACCTGTGTGTTGTTAGGTCAACGCTCTAACCACTTGAGCTATTCAACTTGACTGTTGATAAAATTGGTTCTTCGGTAATGATATACCACGGATCGCTTCAACCGGGCTCTGATACCACTTGTTGACTTTGGCAATTGACTCTGGCAATTCGGAGGAAAACGTCGACAAAAAAACTGGCCGAAGGAAGGTTTCTTTGAAAGAAAAAAATAGGGGAAGTAAAAGGAGAGAGGGAGAGAATTTGCTGAAGATCCAGTGTTTTATTTCTCATCAGTAAATAGAAGGAGTGGGCTAAAACTTCGCACAAAGTTAGCCAAAAATGGCCGGCCAAATTTACGCTCTTCCATTAGCGTGAATTCAGAACTTTGAAAGGTCAAAACAACTAAATTTAAGAAGGACCATAACTTTTATTTAATACTAACTTCCCCTTCTTCTTCTGCTATCGTCTCCTCTTTAGATTCTTCCTCACTTTGGTCATGTTCGCCTCCTTCTATAATACTATCTTCCCATTCGAGGGTATGAAGTCTAGCTTCTTCATTAGTTTGCTCTCAATTCCAACATTTGTTTTCTTCAAAAATCACATCTCTGCTTACAACTATCTTCTTGGACACTGGATCATAGAGTCTATATGCTTTAGACTCTTCATTCATCTCTAGCAGCATACACTGAAAACTTTTATCATCTAACTTCTTTCTCTTACCGTCTGATACACGAACATACCCAATGCATCCAAAAATTCAAAAATAGTCAACATTACGTTTTACGCCACTCTAAGCCTCCTTAGGAGTCATATTTTTCACTACCACTGTAGGACTTCTGTTGAGCACATGCATTGTTCAGTTTACCGCTTCTGGTTAGAAATTCTTTGGAACTTGCTTCTCTGATAATATACTTCTAACCATGTTCATAATTGTTATGTTCTTGCGCTCAGCTACACCATTTTGTTGGAGAGTGTAGGCTGCAGTAAGTTGTCTACTAATACTATTAGTTTTGCAAAAAATGTTGAACTCGTGAGAGGTGAACTCTCCACCCCTGTCTATACGTAGACAACGAATAAAATCTTCAGTCTCTTTCTCAATAATATTTTTGAAATTCTTGAAGATAGGAAAGGCTTCAGACTTTTCAGCAAGAAAATTTATCCACACCTTGCGGCTGTAATCATGAATAAAACTTATAAAATACCTCTTCTTACTGTTGGAAAGAGATTTGATGGGTCCATCGATGTCTGCATGTACCAGTTGTAGCCTTTGTGTTGCCCTCCATAAACTTCTCTTTGGAAGTGCATCCCTATGTTGCTTTCCCACCATGCAATCAGTGCATATTTTAGACGATGCTTTCAATTGGGGTAACCCTCTCACCATTTGTTTATGTTGCAATGTTCTCAAACCTTTGAAGTCTAAATGCCCATATCTGTGGTGCCAAAGATAAGTGTTGTCTTCTATAATTGTTTGGAAGCAAGTGACGGTTGTGGCATGATTCTTGCAAGTAATATGAACATCTTATTTGCAGACATTGTTGTTTGCATGATAAGCCCCTTCTTGGGATGATAGATTTTGCATTCTTCATATTGTATCATAATAAATACATCTCTTTCTTGCAATTGTCCCAGACTTAAGAAATTGTTTTTCAACTCAGGTATATAGAAAACATCAGTGATTACCTGAGTGACTCTAGCAACTTGCAATCTAATGTTACCTTTTTCCCAACACCGCCTTCTTGAAATTATTTCCAAGCTTTACAGATTGTCAGAATTCCTTGTCAAAATCTGAGAACCATTCCTTGTTTGCACACATATGATTGCTACACCCTGAATCAAGGAACCAAACATATTCCCTCCTTGATTGATTGAGCTCCACATATGACATCAACAAGATTTCTTCTTCATCCTCAAGCTCTACATAATTTGCTTCCTTTTCCCATTAAGGACACTCATATCTAAAGTGTCCTAACTAATGACACTTATAACACTCTACTGTAGTTTTGTTGAATGGATGTCTACCCCTTCCTCTTCCTCTACCTCTTCCTCAAAAAATTTCACGAGCTCGATCAACTGCTCTTCTACCGAATCTATTATCGTATGTCACCTTTAGTGCTTATTCATCACCTACACGTCCATTCAGTCTTTGCTCATGTACCAACAAGCTGCTTTGCAATTCATCGGCTGTTAAAGTGTCTAAGTTAGTAGACTCTTCAATCGAACATATAACAAAGTCAAATCTTGAGGTCATTGATCTCAAGATTTTTTCAATAATCACCCCTTGTTTCATGTGTTCACCATAATTTTCATCTTGTTTGCAATGGTGAGAGTTCGAGCAAAATATGCATCAACACTCTCACCTTCTTTCATCTGTAGGACTTCAAACTCTTTCCTAAGAGCTTGGAGTTGAGCTCTTTTGACTCTTGTGGAACCCTGGTACTTCTGTTTCATAGAGTCTCAATTTTGTTTTGTAGTATCTCTATTAAGGATCGTTTCCATAATAGTTCGATCAATGGCTTGGAACAAATAATTCTTGACGTTCAAGTCTTTCATCTTCTAGTCTGCAATTGTTTTTTGTTGTGCTTCGATAATCTCTACTCCTTCTGTTGCGGCAGGGATTCCGGTCTCCACCAAGGACCAATATTCCTTTGAACGAAGAAATTTTTTCATAAGCATAGACCAATGATCATAATGGCCATCAAACTTAGAAATTGCCGGTTGAGCGAAATTGATTTCAGCTGCCATATTTTGAATCTCTTTTAGCTCACTCTTTAAGAAAAAATTTGCAGTTTCTTCTTCTCACAATCAAGCCTTNCAAGGAAAAAAAAAAAACTACAGTTTCTTCTTCTCACAATCAAGCCTTGCGGTATGGCTCTTATACCAAGTATGCAAAAGAAGTTTTGGAGAAGTTTAGGATGGAAAAAAGTAATAGTGTGAAAAACCCTATTGTTCCTGAGGTTAGACTGAAAAAGGATGAAAAAGGAGCCAAGATCAATACTACCATGTATAAAAAATTGATTGGAAGCCTTATGTATCTAGCTGCAACAAGGCCGGATTTAATGTATGTAGTGTCTCTAATGAGCAGATTTATGGCAAGTCTAATAGAGTTGCATTTGCAAGCTGCAAAAAGAGTGTTGAGATACTTAAAAGGTACTATAGATCTGGGAATCCTTTATCAAAAAAGGGGTAATGGAGAGTTGATAGCATATACTGACAATGATTATGCAGGAGATATAGATGACAGAAAAAACACTTCTGGCTGTGTTCTTACTCAGTGATGGAGCTGTGTCTTGACCCTAAAAAAAACAACCTGTAGTTACGTTGTCCACTACTGAAGCAGAATTTGTGGCAACCGTGTCTTGTGCTTGTCAAGGGGTGTGGATGAGGAGAGTTTTGGAAAAACTTTGCATGATTTTACCAGAGATGAAGTTATTAAGATGAAGCATTGTGTCACACAAGAACAACTTGCAGATATATAGAAAACAAATGTTAGGAATCACAACTCTCCACAATGGTATGATATTGTCCACTTTGAGCATAAGCTCTCATGGCTTTGCTTTGGACTTCCCTAAAAGACCACATACTAATGAAGATAGTATTCCTCATATAGTATTCCTCACTTATTAACTCATGATCTTCCACTAAATTAACCAATGTGAGACTCACACTCCCAATAATCCTCAACAAGTACACTATAAGCCTCCCATGAAGCTTATGGAGCTCTCGAATAGCCTCCCCTTAATCGAGGCTCGACTCCTTTCTCTGGAGCCCTCGAACAAAGTACACCATTTGTTCGACACTGTAGTCACTTTTGACTACACCTTCGAGGCTCACAATGCTTTATTCGATATTTGAGGATTCTATTGACATAACTAAGTTTAGGACATGGCTCTGATACCATGTTAGGAATCACGACTCTCCACAATTGTATGATATTGTCCACTTTGAGCATAAGCTCAAAGGCTTTCCCAGAAGGCCTCGTTCCAATGGAGATGTATTCCTTTACTTATAAATTCATGATCATTCCTAAATCAGCGAATGTGGGAATCACTCTCACAGTCCTCAACCTAAGGTTATTTCTTTTTCATATATAATTTTAATTTCAATGATGCATTAAAAAAAAAAAACGTTTAAGCACCACTATATACTTATTTATTATTTTATTATCATTGTTTTTTTTCAATATATATTTATGTTTTTTTAGAAATATCATCTCAATGTTTCTAAGAGGATTGGCACACATAATTAATAATTAATTGTCTCTTGTAATATGAGAAATGAAAGAATCAAACTCGAGTCGAGACACTCCGCCATCGGCAACTGATCGGCGTACAGCGGTGGCAAGCTCGTCCGCTACCTTCCTCATCTCTCGACCTTCCTCTGATGCCATAAGCTTTCGCACTGCATTTTCTATGGTTGTTGCCATTACTAACTCGTTCCGATTAGCCCAATCCCTAATGAGGAGACCCACTCGAAGCAGCTCTGTCATTAGCACGGCGTTCCTTGGTTGGTCAGAATGCATTGGCCACGCTGCTATGGGAACCCCCATCGTTATGCTCTCCATGCAAGAGTTCCACCCGCAATGACTTACAAACCCTCCGATCGATGGATGGCTCAAAATCTCCAACTGTGGCGCCCAATCTCGCACCACCAACCCTCTTCCCGACACCCTCCTCTCGAACCCCTCTGGAAGCTCCGATCTTCTAACTTCGCCATCAAAGACGTCTCCTTTATCTGCATCTCTCAACACCCAAATGAACATTTGCCCACTTTTCTCCAATCCACCTATGAAATTGAAATTGAAATATTACACTTTTTGATACTTGTTTTGGGTTAGGATTCCTATTTGATCCTATGTTAAAAAATTAGAAAGTGTCGATGAGATCGCACATCGGTTGGGCAGGATAACGAAACACCTTCATATAAAGGTGTGGAAACCTCTGTCTAGAACAAGTATTTTAAAAACGTTGAGGGAAAACCCAAGGAGGACAATATCTGTACTGGGCTTGGGCCATTACAAATGATATTAGAGGCGGACACCAGGCGATGTGCCAACGAGAGGCTGAGCCCCGAAGGGGGTGGACACACGGTGGTGTCCCAACTAGGACGCCGAGCCCCGAAGGGGGTAGATTGGAGGGTCCCACATCGATTGGAGAAGGGAACGAGTGCTAGCAAGAACGCTGGACCCTGAAGGGGGGTGGATTGTGAAATCCCACATCGGTTGGGTGGGGAGAAGAACGAAACACCCTTTATAAAAGTGTGGAAACCTTTCCCCAGCAAACGTGTTTTAAAAACCTTCCTATTATCAGCTTGAGTTTATCGAAAAGATCTCACATTAATAGCAATAACCTCGGTTACTATTTATGATCATTTCTTTAATTAGCGAATGTGAGACTCCAACCTACCTGCTATTTCAGTAATTTGCTCGTCTTCCAAGGTCGTGGTCGTCCCAAAGGACACATACACCACTGAGTCAGTCTCATGCTGGTCCAACCACTCCAAGCAAGGGTGAGTGTGCCTTGGTGAACCCAATTCCACAGGATTAAATGGACCAATAGCCCAATGCCTAGTCTCATGGTTGATGCTTTGAAGAATCTCCAAATATGGCTCTTCAATGGCCTTGCAAGTGTTGTAGAGATTCCCACAATACTTTATTGGGACTCCATATTGCAATTCCATAAACTCCCAAAACTCAGGAGTGAAACATCCATCAAAAGATGGAACATTGAGATCCTTAATAATAGAGTTTTTATTTGCGTTTGTTTGTTTTGTTTCAACCTCGTAAACGGCTAAGGTAAAAGCTGAGACACTATGAAAATTATAAGACTCGGCGTTCGGTATGGAGTCAATATCTTCAACAGTAAATGCCATTAAAGAATCATGAATGACAACGATTCTTCTTGCATGGGAAGAGAGCGACCGTAAGAGATTTGTGAGAGGGCCACGAAGATGGACCGTTGCCGTCTGAAAAGAAGGGATGAGGTGGGTCGGAAACTTGGTCTCTGCCATGGGGTCGGGCGGAGGAGAGGGAATAGGGGGAATGTCAAAGTCATGAAAATGGAGGTTGGCGAGTTCCAATGGATCCCAACCGTGGATGCGGGCCTTGGCTTGGCGGTTGTGGACAGTGGCGCCAACATAGTGAACGGGGATGTTGCGAGCGGAGATGAGGCGGGAGAGGTGGAGAAGCTGGTTGAGATGGCCCTGTGCTGCCAATGGCACCATGACGGCCATGACCGGGGCATCACCGGTCATGGTTGCGATTCGATGATGATGGCTTGAGATGAATTTGAAATTGAGTATGGTCTATATAAATGGAGATGAAGGTTAAAGAGAAGTGACAACATCATAATCACTTTAGAAATTGCAAAAAATAAAAGGAAAAAATTAAGTTTTATTTTAATGAAGCTTCCAAATATAGTTTTGGACATTTATTATGAAGGGTCTAACTTTCCCTTTAATTACAATATGCATATAGTTTGCCGTTTTACTTTAATATTTCCAATTTTAAATGCCACCAAATTGGTTTCTTTCCACATGTCACCACTTATTGCTCATATTCCTAAATCTCGTTTATTCGCTTTAGCTCGTTACGTATCGTGGTCAGCTTCAAGATTTTAAAACGCGTATTTTAGGGAGAAGTTTTCCACACCCTTACAAGAAATGTTTCATTCCCTCTCCAACCGACATGGGATCTCACAATCCACTCTGTTGGAAGTCCAACGTCCTAGCTGGCACACCGTCTGATGTCTAGTTGTGATACCATTTATAACAGCCCAAGCTTCGCTTTAGTCCGTTACGTATCGCCGTTAGCTTCACGGTTTTAAAACGCGTATGCTAGGGAGAGGTGTCCATACTCTTATAAGAAATGTTTCGTTTCCCTCTTCGACCGATATGGGATCTCACTGTTTATCCACATTTTGTTACAAAATATTATTTATGTATGAAAGTTTTATGCGAAAAATTCCACTTTTGGGAGACCTTTTTTATTCATACAAGTAATTTCTAATTTTGAGAGTTTTGTTAGAACTAATTCTTGGTTTGTGATATTTAGAACCAAAATTTAAACCTCCATTAAGACTTTTCACATGCCTAGACATGTTTAGAATCAAGTTTCCTTGTGATATTTAGTCATAGAAAGTGAGTGGAGAAACTTTTAAATCTTTCTAATTTGACTAAGGAACAAATTAGAATTGTATAACCTTAGGCTCGCTTGCGGGTCAAACTTTGACCTTACACCGAACTTAAAATTTCGGGTTAGAACGTAAGCTAGTGATACTTTCAGCTGCTGAACTCGTGCCATCAGAAATGTATAACCTTAGGCTCGGTTGTTGATCAAACTTTGACCTTACACCGAACTTAAAATCTTAGGTAGTATGCAAGCTAGTGATGCTCTCAGCTGCTAAACTCTCGCTAGCAAAGCTATGATAATAGAGGAAGAGGACGTGGTGGCTTTCCAAAACGAGGTAGAGGAAGAGGTCGACAAAATTTTGACAGCTCAACCGTGGAATGTTACAACTATCATGAATTAGGACATTACCAATATGAGTGTTCTAAAAGGGAGAATGACATAGCAAATTATGCAGAAACCAATGAAGAGATGCTATTAATGACCTATGTAGATGAGAAGCAAGCTGAAAAGAAGAACATTTGGTTTCTTTGACTCTGGATGCAGCAACCACATGTGTGGAAAGAAAGAACTTTTTCATCGTATTGATGAGAAGTTTCGACAAACTGTGAAACTGGGTGACGCTGTGATGTGCAAAGGAAATGTAAAGTTTAAAGTAAATGAGATTGTGCAAGTAATCACCGAGGTATTTTATGTACCAGACTTGAAGGACAACTTACTGAGCATCGGACCGTTGTGAGAAAAAGGTCTTGCAATTCTTATACAAACCGGAGGATGTAGGATTTATCGTCCTGACAGAGGGTTGATTGCAAAGACTTCAATGACATCGAATAGACTAAAGACACTTCAAGAGAAGGACATGGTGCAAGGATTGTCGGTCCTTATAGCTCTCTCAAAAGTATATGAAGGTTGTTTGATAGGAAAACAACACAGAGATCCGTTTCCTAAAGAAAGCACATGGATAACATCTCAAATTCTTCAACTTGTACATGCTGACATATGCAGACCGATCACGCCCATCTCCAAGAGTAAAAAGAGGTATTTTATCAGTTTCATCGATGATTTTAGTCGAAAAACATGGATTTTTTTCTTAGCTGAAAAACCGGAAGCATTCTCCATCTTTAAAAGATTAAAGAGTATGGTTGAAAAATAAACTGGTATATACTTGAAGGGCTTGAGAACTGATCGAGGTGGTGAATTCACATCTAAAGAGTTCACTAGCTTTTGTAATGAAACTAGTATCCAAATGCAACTGACGGCTTATACTCCGCAACAAAACGACATGGCAGAAAGGAAAAATAGGACAATTATGAATATGGTTAGATGCATACTGAGTTTCTTTTCTTTTGGAGTTCTTTGTTCGATATTTGAGGATTTACCAATCTATTGGCACGTCTAAGTTTAGGGCATAGCCCTGATACCATGTTAGATGAACACGTCTCTCCACAATGGTATGATATTGTCCACTTTGAGCATAAGCTCTCATGGCTTTGCTTTGGGCTCCCCCAACCGGCCTCATGCCAATGGAGTTAGTATTCCTCACTTATAAACCCATGATCATTCCCTAAATTAGCCGATGTGGGACTTCCATCATCCAACACCCTCCACCACTTCGCCCTTTTGTTCTTTATTGGACGAATTATGTAAGAGCTCAACCCCACCGCTAGTAGATATTGTTTGTTTTGGCCCATTACATACCGTCATCATCCTCACGATTTTAAAACGCATCTATTAGGGAGAGATTTTCAATCCCTTATAAGGAATGTTTCGTTCCCCTGTCCAACCGAGATGGGATCTCACATTCCACTCTCCTTGAGGGGGGACCCAATGTCCTTGCTAGCACACCGTCTGGCAGATATTGTTTGTTTTAACTTGTTGCATATGGTCGTTAGCCTCAAGATTTTAAAACCTGTTGGAGATGTTTATACACCCTTAAAAGGAATTTCTTTGTTATCACCAATAATTAATACATTTAATTTATAAAAATAAAAAATAAAAAATAAAAAAAGTTTCAAAAACACTTTTAAACTTTTATTTTTTTTTTTTTTAATGAAAAAAAAAATACTTTTACTGTTAATACTCCATTTTAAAAACATTCACAAACTCTCGAAGTGTCTATAGATGATTTTTTTACCATAATTTTTCTTTTTTTTAACTCAATCATAAATTAGAATTCTACCGTGAAAATTGACTCATCTAATTTTGCTTAAAATAATTTAAACTAGCTAAACCTAATTTTGCATTAAATAATAAATGCAACCTTGGAGTCTTTAGAGAGTGTATTCTCCGACTGACTTCGAACCATTCAAGTGGAATAAAAGGAAGGGACTCCCTTTTGTAGTAGAGCCCGACTCCCCACTTTCTCAGCTTAATCAACGTGGGACACTTCCTCTTTTTTTTCCCCTTTTTTTTGAGTTATTACACGTGTCGACATTACGCCCTGCCCATGTCCTACCGTGTCAGACTCAGCATCCTTAGTTAAGGAAGGGATCGAATAAGGTAGGAACTAAACTTAATACCTACCCTAAATTTCCAAACCCGAATTCTTGCTCGACCTAAGCATAGATTGATGGGTCGAACCTTTAGAATTATAAACTATAAATAAAATAGGAAAAGAGCTCATAAACAAGAAAACAAAAAGAAATCCCATGATTTCGTTATTCCCAAAATGTTTCGGATAGATAACACATTGCTTTTTTCAAGGTGACCTCCATTTGAATGGTCTCGTGTGTGCCCTAATATTCCCTATGTGTTCGTTAAATTAAAAGTTTAGTTTTTCGATAACATTCATCAGATTGATACAAACAGAATATCACTGTTCAAGTTGAAATGTTCGCTGAAAGAAGTGACGGGTTCATCTGTAAATGTATACGATCGAAACTGCAAATGCAAAATATTACAATCTAACCCTTAACATGAATCTGTACAAACATATCAAACCCTAACCCTGAAGTAATTTAAACAACTACGACTCAGTTTTGTACTTGAATCAATTAATAATAACGGGAACAGCTATTCAGGTCAAAACGTTCATTGAGTGGCAATGATGTGACTGTTCGGGTTGAGATGTCCATTTAAAAAAGAGGAGTGTTCATTTCTAACAATTGAGATCGGTTCGTAGGGACACATTTTTGTCGTAAGATCACCTCCAATAATTAAATATTTGAAAAGTTTTAATTCCAATTAAATAAAATAAAAAAAAAAATTAAAAACACGTGAGGAATTGTTAGTCAATCAATAAATTAGCCGTTTTTCATAATTTAGTTCATAAAGTTGGCAGTGGGAGTTAATACAATGTATCAACTTTTCCTTTATATAAATATTATTATAATAAGTGAAAAGTTTTGCATATTATTATTATTATTATTATTATTATCTAATTAATAATTATAATATAATTATTAATACTTTTTATAATTTTTGTGGATGGTGAATAATTCAATTTATTTTAAAATGTTAATTAAATTGTAAGAATTAAAAAATATAATTTAAATTTTATTTAACAAAAATAAAAAATTGCATTGTCTTCTAGAAATAAATAATAATTAAATGAACAAAATTGACAAAATAATTTTTCACATTTTATTAATTCATAAATTATTTATTTATTCATTTTTATATATTTAATTAAAATTTACCACTCAATTTTAATATATATTTTTAAAATGGAAGAATATATAATAAAAAAATAATTATAAAAATAAAATAAATTTATGTGTATATATATAAATATACCGTAACAAAAAAAATGTATATTTTAAAATTAACAACAAATTCGAATTTGTTCGATTCAACCGAATTCAGCTTTAAGGGAACCCATAAACCGAACCGATCTATATTCAATATATATATATATATATATATATATATATAATTATGACAATGTGAAAAACAATAAAAACTCATTTGGGGACAAGAATGTGATGACATTGAAGGAATTTCATTACAAATTTCTATTTTGGATTCAAAGCTTTCATCAAACTATACCCTAAAAAAAGAAGTCCTTTTCTTCCTTTCTTGTCTAATGAATAACCAAAACTATGTCATCCCCACGGTCGCGGCCGCCGCCGAAAATTCCGACCACCTCCCGGTTGTCGTCGTTATGGTTCCGCTACCAGCACAAGGCCATTTGAACCAGCTCCTCCACCTCTCTCGCCTCCTCTCGACCTTTCATATCCCCATCCACTTCGTTGGCACCGCCACCCACAACTGCCAAGCTCGGCTTCGTTGCGTTGATGGCGGTGACGACTATCATCGCCGTCGTCATCGTCACCCGATTCAATTCCATGACTTTGACATACCCCCATTCCCCTCTCCTCCTCCAAACCCTTTCGCCGTCCACAAATTTCCCTCCCACCTTATCCCCGCTTTCACCGCTGCCGCCGTCCACCTCCACCGTCCTCTCACCGTCTTTCTTCACTCCCTCTCGCCGAAAGCGAAACGAGTCATCGTCATCCACGACTCGCTTATGTCGTCGGTTGTTCAAGGTGTTCACACTATTCCCAACGTTGAATCCTATAGCTTTCATAGTGTTTCGGCCTTCGCCGTCGTGCTCCACCACTTGGAGCGTAAAGCGGTTGTCACCGGCCGTGACATGGCGGCGTTCTATGACGAGTTGTTACCGGAGAAGGTGAATGTTCCTCCGCTTGATGAGTGTTTTCCGGCGGAGTTCTTGGAATTCATTAGATCTCAATTTCATCAGCTACCAAAAATGGGAGGTGGGAAAATTTATAACGCTTGTAGAGTGATTGAAGGACAGTTCTTGGAAGTGATTGAAAGGGTTGAACATGAATTTCATCACTGGGCTTTGGGTCCTTTCAACCCTCTCAAAATCTCTCCATCTTTGAAGGTAACATGCATGTAAAAATATATATATATATATACTTTAGGGTTTACAAGAACTCGGTTTACAAGAACTCGGTCCTTTCCACATTAGTTAGGGAGGAGAACGAAATACGGTTTATAAGGGTGTGGAGACCTCTCCCTAACAGACACGTTTTAAAGTCTTGAGGGGAAATCTGGAAAGAAAAGCCTAAAGAGGACAATATCTATTAGGGGTGGGATTGGGCCGTTACACGTAACTTTAAATATACGATAGGAATATATATTCAAATCATATGGATTGGAGGACAAGATTGAATAAGTATGACCTCTAATAGATATCATTCTTTTCGGGTTCTTCTTTTAAGGGCTTTTGTGATGTCCCACATTGGTTGGGGGAGAACAAATCACCATTTATAAAGGTGTGGAAACCTTCCCCTAGCAGACGCGTTTTAAAGCCTTGAGGGGAAGCTCGAAAGGGAAAGCCCAAAGAGGACAATATCTACTGGCGGTGAATCTGGGTCGGTACAGCTTTCACTCCAGAGATTGCAAAATCTAAATATTAAATATATTTAAAGTTGGTTCGACCAGGGGGTGGAGTCATCCACTCGATACTATTAGTAAAGTGGTCGGTTACCAAGAACCATAAGATTGTAAGGTTTAGAAACATAAATGTTTAGGAGATCAAATCACTTAATACAAACTTGAATAGAATTAATTAGTAGTAGCTGATAAATTGTGGACCAAGTTTTGTAGCTGTGGACCATGTTTCATGCCGATTGTCAATGGCTCTTAACCCGAGAAGAAAATTTAGGAAGCTAGTTAGTATTTTATCAGATATGTTTTTTTTTTTTTTAACAACAAACAAAATTGTTGCTTAAAATTTCTTCGCTCTAAAAGATTTCTCGGCTCAAGTTTGAGTTCCTTTCGTTCTGTATATTTGGATCGTGAGTCATATCCAACAATGTTTTTTTTTTTTTTTTTTTTGATTAATTCAGAATGGCCAAGAGTCGTCATCCAAACATAAATGCTTGGCATGGCTAGATCGACAAGACCCGAGATCAGTGATCTACGTTTCATTCGGGACAACGACGGCCATGGAAGACGAACAAATCAAAGAAATAGCAAATGGGTTAGCAAGCAGCCACCAAAAGTTCATATGGGTCCTCCGGGATGCCGACAAAGCCGACATCTTTGAAGGTAACAACGTTAAAATATCCGAGCTCCCAGAAGGGTACGAAGATCTAATCGGGGACCGAGGGTTGGTAATAAGGGAATGGGCGCCGCAGTTGGAGATATTGAGCCACCGGGCGACGGGAGGGTTCATGACGCATTGCGGGTGGAATTCGTGCATGGAGAGCATAACCACGGGGGTTCCGGTGGCAGCATGGCCAATGCACTCGGACCAGCCGAGGAACACCGTGCTTATGACGGCGGTGCTGCGAGTGGGGGTGGTGGTGAAGGAGTGGGGGCAGAAGCAGGGCGAGGTGGTGGCGGCCGCGGTGGTGGAGGAGGTGGTGAGGAGGTTGATGGTGTCCGAGGAAGGGGCGGAGGTAAGGAGGAATTCAGAGAGGCTTGGGGAAGCTGTGCGACGATCGATGGAAGACGGCGGCGATTCTCGTCGAGAGTTGGAGGCTTTTGTTGCTCATATTACGAGGTAGATTCAATCGAAACCAAATGAATATTTGAGAAAAATGCTTTAATAATGTAATTTTCTCGTATTGTATTTTTGTGTAGATAAATGAGTCATCAATAAAACCTCTAGTCAATATCCCTTCTTGAATTTTATCTCTCCTGTTCTTTGTGTTCATCATGAACAAGTGTGTGCGTTGTTGTGCGATCCTAACAACTGGTATCAAAGCCAAGCGAAATTCACCATGATCTGTGAAGATGGAAAGCTCAAAGATTGCAATTGAGAAGTTCGATGGAACCGATTTTGGTTTCTGAAAGATGAAGATTGAAGATTATTTGTACCAGAAAGATCTTCACGAACCCCTGTTGGGTTGAAGCCGGATACTATGACCACGGAGCAGTGGAAGCTCAAGGATTGACAAGCCTTAGTTTGATTCGGTTGACGCTATCCAGAAATGTAGCGTTCAACATAATCAAGGAGAAGACAACGTCAGATCTATTGAAGGTGTTGTACAATATGTATGAAAAATCGTCGACTATGAATAAGGTGTATCTGAATGTGGATATGTTGCTGATCATGTAAACGAATTCTATATGATTGTAAATCAACTGAGTTCAGTGGAAATTAATTTTGAATATGAAATTAAAGCATTGATTTTGATGTCATCTTTATCTGAGTCGTGGGATACTGTTGTTGTCGTGATCAGCAGTTCCCGAGGATCTGAGAAGTTGAAATTCAATGAAGTCCGAGATTTAGTTCTCAGCGGAAGTATTCGCAAACGAGAAATCAAGGATTTATCTGGTGGTGCTCTCAGTGTTGACCAAAGGGGAAGAAATAAATCGAAGGGACCAAACAAAGGTCGATCAAAATCAAAAAAACGTGAAATTTTTCCAAACAGACCAGACATAACGTGTTGGAATTGTGGAGAAAAATGTCACTTTCTAACATATTGTACAAAGCCAAAGAGGAAGCAGAATCACAAATAAGAAGATGATAATGATTCTATAAATTTAGTAGAAGACATTAGGGATGCTCTAATGCTCAGTGTGGACAGTCCAATTGAATCCTGAATTTTGGATTCAGATGCATCTTTTCATCCGTCTCCAAATAAAGAGTTGTTATGAAATTTCAAGTCTAAAAATTTCGAGAATGCATATCTTGCTGACAACAACGCCTTGGAGATCGAAGGAAAGTGAGATGTCTGCATAAAAAAAACTCCGTAGGATATCAATGGACATTAAAGGATATCAGATATATTCCTGGTCTCAAGAAGAATCTAATCTCTGTTGGTCAATTAGATACCACAGATTCTGCAACAAAGTTTGGAAGAGTTCGTGGAAGATTGTGAAGGGTGCTATGGTGGTAGCACGTGGCACAAACTATGAAACCTTATACACCACTGCAGGGTGTATAAACACGGTTGTTGTTGTTGAGAGTGCTTCAAATTCAAGTTTATGACACAATAGACTTGGACATATGAGCGTTAAAGGAATAAAGATGCTGATTGCGAAAGGAGTTTTAGAATGTCTGAAATTTGTTGATATGGGTACTTGTGAGAACTGTGTTATGAGCAAATAGAAACGAGTTAGCTTCACAAATACTGCCAAAGAATTGAAGAAAGTTCAGTTGGAAATGGTCCATACACACGTTTAGGGACGATCTCCAGTTCCATCACTTGGTGGATCAAAGTTCTACGTCACTTTCATCAATTATTCATAAGTCAGAACATATTATTGACATCGATTCCCTGGGCTAGGATCGACTACTGTTGGGATCGGTCCGACAGGAAGGAAAGGTAATCGACTTATACTAATAACTAAATTCTCATAAAACTCAAATATCTTCCATTCATAAGTCATAACATATTATTAACATCGATTACAAACGTCAAATATTCTTAATTTTCATAACAATCTTGAAAGTAGAGTTGGATTGGGTTGGATTCGATTGTTAATGCAGTTTTCGGATTGTTTGGATTAACCTGACCGAAAAACTCAAATTCATTATTGGCTCATACGTGAACAAATTTTATATGTAACGATCCATGTTTAAAATTTGGTAAGGATTCAGAATCTGAATCCGACACTTGATGGCCCCAGCATTTTCCTGCATTCCCTACGACATAGTCATGTTACTTACTTCTCGTTTCTAATAGTAAAGACTATTCACACAGACTAACAGGAGTTCTTTCAACATGTTTTGTTCTCAATCGCATGCATTCTAAGAAAATTCTTAAGAGGTCACCCAACATAGAATTGTTCCAATCAAAACACATTTAACCATCGTTCATGGTTGCCTCCCCAGCCATCATAGCCTCTACTAGTCGTCGAAGAGTTTCTCGGCTCCATCATAAGCCAAAGGGTTTCAATGGTCGTTTGCCTTGTTAAAATTCCAAAATTCAAAGTTCAAATTCGCATTTTGGAAAAACATAAATGACTTAGTTTTTAATCATTTCCACCGTTAAGCTTGATTTTACTCGAGATTCTTCACTCTGAGCAGCTCTCGCATATTCGTAAATTTAACCCGTGTTGGGGTCTTGGTGAGAATACCAACACATTGCTCTCTAGTATCAACTTTGGTTCGTCTCTGATCAACTTCGTCTTCTTCATCCACTCTTCTCTTATGAGCGAGAACTTCATCATCAGACTTCATGTAGAAACTTCATCATCTCTTTTGACTCACAATGGATCGTTAAACTCCCACATTGGCTAATTAAGGGAAAGATCATAGGTAATATAAGTGAAGGACGGGTATATCTATTTCCATTGATATGAGGCATCTTGGGGAAACCAAAAACAAAACCGTGAAAGCTTATGCTCAAAGTGAACAATATCATATTAATGTGGAGGGTCGTTGTTCCTAACATTCGCAACCATGCCCTAATCTTAACGTGTTGTGGTAACGTCTCAGCCTATGATGTCGGTCATTCATTGCGTAAACAAAGCAAGCTACTTGAGTCTAAGTACAAAAGGTTGAGTAACCTACATATACCCAAAGGGTAAGGAGTCAGACTAGGGAACTGTTCGAAACTCCGTGGCCTTCCCAGAGGCTCAGATAGTCATAGAGATTAGGCTCGAACTTCCGAGAAGCTAAAGAAAAGACTTAGGTAATCTACATGATAAAGATGCAACAAGAGCCTATAATTAAGTTACTTACTAAGTATTTTTATACTCACTACATTCTTTGTTTTTAGGTGACGGCTAACCACTAGCCAATGGAGAAAGTGCTTAGGAGATGCACAATTATAAAGGGAGTCATCCCGAGGTATGGGTCTTATTTGTGTATTATGGATCTTTTATGTTGTGTTTGAAATTTTATCCCAAACACATTCTTCGTTAGTAATAAATTCGAAGATCACTGAAGATCACTGATTCATGATCGGATTTCCATTTGTTTTTAATCCTGATATTAGTTCATTAGTAATAAATTAGTTTTTTTATATGGATTTCTGTGTTCCTGTCTCCGCCATCTATTTCATTTCTCATCCCATCCCACCAAATTTCTTGGATTATCTATAATTTTTCAACCATTTTATCGAAAATAAAACCCCAATTTTCATTATCCAACATAATCTTTATTTAAAAGTTGGAAAAAAAATTATTAAATCAATATATTTCATAAGCTATCTCCATATTTTTAAATTTTAAATTTTAACATTATAATAAAATCTTTAATAATTAAAAATTAAAATTAAAATTAAAAAAAAAAATCTATAAAAATATTATAATTAGTTTTTTTAACTATTTTTATTTTTCTTTTAATACATGTTGAAAATATTTATTTCAGATAGAGACAAGACAAAATATAATCTTATCCCGACCCTATTTATCAAATGGAGAAAAAATGTTCCCCATTCTCATCTAAACAGAAAATCCCCGGACAAGAACCCCACAGGACCTCGACTCATAAAATGTGCATCTCCAAAACATTTAATGCAAGACTCTATAACATCTCATTGCATAATTTAGGTAATCGATCAAATTTTGAGTGACCCTAAAATAGCTCTACAAAAAATGAACACAAGAACAGTATGAACAAGTGAGATGAAATTTTCCATAAATTTCTCAATAGTTGCATCAATGCCACGAGACGATCACGAGTCCTAAAAGTCAGTATGAACTTGAAGCAAATGCTACATGAATGGCAATGATATTTGAGGAGAGCATCACAAAATTTGGGAGAACTTTGATTGTGAATTGAGGTGAAAATTATGGAGGTTCATTTGGAATTTTGATAATGGCAATGAATCTATTTAGAAAAAAGAGAGAGAAGCAGAGGAGGAGGAGGAGGAGGAGGAGGAGGAGGAGAGATTTTCTGGCTACCACTCCTTGTCTTGCAATCTCTTGAGGGTTTAAATACAAGGCTAACAAAAAGTAATCATTCCAATTTCGACTCAATTCCTTTCCTCAACATTTCAGGGACTGCACAGGTTCTTAAGATCCTCCTCTTTCGCATACCAACCCGGTATTATCTTCGACACGTGCGGATACAGATCTTTATATGAGTTTCTGATCGTCCCTTCTGCAACACCCGTGGCTACTGATATATCTGCGCTTAAATCACATCCACATATTTAATACATAATACACTCGATTAAATTGCACATCAAGACTAACAAAAATAATACTCTCGAGGTCTAGTTTAAAGATGTCCATGGCACAGGGCGGAAACGAGACAACCTTCTCATAACTACTAACATTAGAGTCTCAAAACTAACAAATTTATTTTTCTAATATAGCCAAAAAGTATATATATATATATATATAATATATATATAATATATTTATATTAAACAAAGCCGAATATAATCCTTATTTATCTGAGGGAGAAAAAAGCTCCCAATTCCCTCCCCATTCCCCACCTAAATGAGGAATCGTTCGGGGCAAGTCTCCGCAGGTAAAATGGACATCTCTAGTTGGAAAACCAAAAATTCCAGAAACAGTTAACGGAATCGCTAACAAACATGATTTTGCAGATAAGAATTAACGTGAATCATCTCAGATTATGATCATGGTTCTAAACTTAAATGATGAAGTGAAGCTTATTGGCAGCTAACATTACCTTTCAGAGGCTTCTTATCATCTGAAAGCTGAGTGATAATGTAAATAACTGCTGCTGCAATGGAAATAGGGCTCCTCCTGAAAAGAGGGAAGAAAATACTCTCAAGCAAAAAGTCAACCAGAATAAATTCCAGTCCTACGAAAAAATAGGGTTCCTCCTCAAAAGTGTCTGGGAAGAATGAATTACTGTATAAGATGAAGAAAAATACAGTTGACTTATAGCAGTTTTTTTGTTTTCTATCTTCGAAAAAACATCCTATTCTTTTAATTTGACAAAAGTGGGGGTGAAGAGGTTACGAGGATAGGCAAAGAAGCCATATGTAACAGCCCAAACCCATTGCTAACCAATACTGTCCGTTTTGGCCTATTCACGTGTCTATTAGGGAGAGGTTTCCACACCCTTATAAGGAATGTTTCGTTCCTCTCTCCAACCCATGTGGGATCTCAGATCATATTGATAGGGCAATCGGCTTATGGATAAGAAATTTTCAATTCTAAGTCGGAGAACAAAGAAATCAACCGGTGGATACCAATACTGCGGTGGGGCAGCATGGAAAGCAAGCACATATTGAACTGTAACATTCAACCATATGCCCGTAGTCGAGGATATGGTGAGCTACTACTGACAGACCAGAAGAGGGATGCTTTCAGGATGGATTTTGTCGAACACAAACGCTTACAGATTACGTCACAACAACCAGAGGAAACGAATTTTACCTAATATCAAACTCTTCAGATTTCTGTACAGCTTCTTGGGCAGCTTTAACAGCTTGATTATTCATCCCAAGATTAGAACAAAAACGCCTCTATATTCATTCGGAAAAAAAATTGACGTCAGAAAAAAACGACATATTGTCCATGATCAAAGTTCAAAAAATCAACACGACTTCTTTCACCAAAAAACTCACCATGAAGTCTCCGGCGTGTATCGTTCCCATCTCTACAGACTGACCTGTCTCCAACCCCAACTGTTTCACAATGTATTCTTTTGCTCGGCCAATCTCCTTCTTTGTTGCCCCATTGGCAACAGAGCAAATTTCTACTCGAAATCAGCATGATTAGGTAAGAATAGAAATTAAACTACAAATGTTCCAGATATCAAATGATATATAAGAAAATACCCTTGACCGTGCGGGGCTTATCTTCTTGCCGACAAGCAATGTATAAGCAAGCAGCCAATAAAGCATCTTGATTTCTTCCTCTACTAGATTTTTGATCTTCTACTCTTTTATATATTTCATTGGCCCGATCCTATATATATAATTAATAAATTTGAAACTCATTGAACATAAACATTTACCAATTATCAAAGGTCACTTTCTAGAGAAATGAACGACACTCGAAAGCAAAATCTAAAACCAAGCCGATCTTCAAATCATATACTACAGGCATATATTGAATAACCTCTTTTAATAGGAAACAAATATTTTTAATGAAAAACTCTTCATTCACGGACCGAACACAGGTATATACAGCTGGGCAATACCCACAAAAAAAATGTTTGAAACAATAAAGAGCCAAGAAAAAGTGGCAAAAGCCTCTACAAATACGTCTTTAGCAACGATACCAAGTACAATTGCAACAGATAACAATTACAAAATATCTTTGTCATAGACACCCAAGAAGATATAATGTTTACACAAAATGTACGACAGACGATTCTTTATCACAGCTATAGTGTGTTCTTAAAGAATTCTTCAAAGTTATAAATGAATTCACTCCCACCCACTATCCAACTTCCTTATTCTGTTTCCTCATTATTCTCTTGTTAATGCTCCACAAATTCCTCTCCCATTTGCTGTTTTCAACCCCCTCAACAGCATGTTAGACCCTTTAATATGCATTTTGTTACTACAGAAATGAAGCTCAAAACAAAATTCTAGTCATGACACTAAACGAATAAACCACTGTCCTAAGTGATTCAACCATTGAGTCTAGGCAAGCATGTTCTTGGTTAGAAATAGGGAGGGGGCTTTAGAAATTATACAATTCCCTGTTTCTCTGCAAAACTTGGTTACTTTCTATTCTATGCTTCTATCTCACAATTCATAAGGACTTGAATCTTATTTTCAGGGCTTGCACTTCTTTCTTTGATAATATGTGTAATTACTCTTTTCTTCAAATTTATGCCAATAGGAAAGCGTTTTTGTAGCCCCTTAGCTAAGTGGGGAAACCTCATCTCCCACCCGTTGTAACCTCCTTTTTTATAAGGAGAGTCTTGTTTCTTATCTATATATGTGTGCACGGTACGTATCCAACAATTCCAAATTGACCCATGCATTGTGCATCACTTCCCGAATAAACGTTTAACAAGAACTATGAAACATACATTATTCCAACCTTGAGAATATACTGCATGATCATTCTATACTGACAAACCTGAACGCTTTGAGAAACTACAAGAAATAGAAACTTGTGGTATTATGTCATAATGAATGGAAAACTGCATATACCTTTATGGTTGCAACAAGGCCCAACCTGAAACACAATAAAGCTACATTAGTTACATATGGTCTTTCTAAATGTGGCTCTTTTTAAAAAATAGTCTCAAAAGTAACCGCAGCAAAATCATAGTAGCCATGGGACTCAACAAAATCTTCCAAAGATATGCAAACTCATAACTTCATTAAACATTATAAATCAATCTCAAATCACCATAACTCAAAGTTGGGACGCTTAGAACAAGCAGCCGAATGCAAATTTTAATCAGTATAAGAACACCATAAACTGAACAAAAATACGAAAAGGAAAAAAAAAACACTAGATGGAAGGAGTAAACATTAAGTTTATTCACTATTTAAAACCCAATTAGAGAAGTGGCTCCACCCAAAATGAATACAAAAAAGACATTGAAACTCCAAAGCTACAAGCTATATCGACCTAATTGAGCTGACTTAAGATATTCTCCGTTTACAAAGTTGCTTGCCAGGAAATTGAAGAAAGAAAGCAAAAGCTACAAGAAAGTTCAACTCCAGAGCTTTGGCTCATAAGCAAGTTTTCCAGACGTGAAGAACCATTTTACAAAATTCAGCTCAGTCACATAGCGGCGCATCTATACAGTAAAGGGATAAGTTTCAATTCAATATTCTCCCCCCAAAAGAAATACCCAGATCGAGTTTTCATTTATAGGACTTCTTAGCTCAACATATAAGTTCCTAACTTCTGATAAGTGAATCCGTAAACAAGGTAAGATCACTTGTCCTCGACTTATTTTTCCAAGAAAGAAAGAAACGCTTCCCTAAATAACAGAAAGTTCGCCAACTAGTTCCTGCTGCATAACCCGAATCCTAAACAATCTGTTCCCAAAATTTGTATCCATCACTAAAATTTCTCCCACGAACATAAAAAGCCTCAAACTAGTCAGATTTCCCAATTCCCACCCCGCCATAATCCCAATTCGATCTGTTTAACGGCACAAGGCTAAGGAAACGAAATCAAGATCCAGAGAAATCCAACAAATTCCACTCTTCCTCAGCATCCAAACCACCACTAAAGCATCCAACCCCCTTACCTATCAGACATAGTAGCAATGGTCTTGAAAGCAAGAATCAGCCCTCGATCTGGATTAGACCCACGATTCTGCCACCGACCCAAAGACGACGACAAAAACTCCCCAGACGTACCATTAGGCTTGGCAATCACGGTCGAGAGGCCACCATCAGCCAAAAGCGGATTCGTCGGTCCACCAACACGAACCGGGTCGTTATCCCCAGACTCATTGGCAAAAGTCCTCCACTCGGAGGTCTCATCAATGGAGTGCGACTCAAGCACAAGGCCGCACTCGGAACACACAGTATCTCCGGCGGAATGGTCGAAAACAACCTCCGTCTGACGCTTACAGTCAGAGCAGAACGCATCGGACATTGTTCAAAACCTCCTCCTCCTCCTCCTCCTGTTCTAACCCTAGAAAAGCTTCACCAATCGGAATTCGGGAACCGAAGTGAGACGAATCTTCGTTCCAGCAGAACTTGGGACTAGAATCCTTCAGATTCTTCCTCCGGAGAGGCGTCGGCAATGGATTTCGACGATGGAGGAGAATTGAAAAGGAGAATTGGAAGGGAAGATGAAGAAGAGGGTATTTATAGAGAGGGATTTTGGCGTTTGGTTTTGGTGATTTTGGGGAATTAGGAAAGTCATGGAAGTTTCGTGGATGAGAGAGCTTAATTGGGTGAATAGGAATAGGGTTTGCCTTTCTTCTTAGTTGGTTTTCGCCGACTTTTTATTATTTAAAATATTATCTATATAATAAATTTAATTTTACTCTTAAATTTTAAAATATACATCTTTAAAATAATTTTTATTTATTTTTAACCTAATTTTTCATACATCTCATACACGAAAATATTTAATCTCTCCTTATAAATCCGTTAATTGAGATGTTTGAAATTTTATATGATCATATATGACTCGATCTTAATCTTGAGTGAGTTATAAACTACTTTTTTTTGTAATTGATTTAATATAAGGTTTTAATATTTAAGCGTCATTAATTTTTCTAATTATGAAACTTTTTATCAATAAATAAAAGATAATTACTAAAATAGAACCTACAATAAACCACAATAATATTTTTAAATTTTAAATAGTAAAGAGTTAAAAAACATGACACAATAGTTTTGAAGTGATTCCGTCCCAATAAAAAACTTTCTTGACTCTTTCCACAGATCAGAGCCTAATCGCTACACCGCTCTTTTTACGAGTTCAAGATCAAACTCAATTCTTACCATGGGGTTGAATCAAACCGGTACAAGTATTTGAATTTGGTATGAACACACCCCAACTCTCAGTAGATTTACAATTGGGAGCACTCACAACTATTTACTCATGATACAATAAAAATCCCTAGTAAGAATAAGACGAGGAGAAATAAAATTGGAAGCTTAGAAAGAGCAACAAACAATGAAGGGTTTGAACAATTGAGAATCCAAGAATCATAGAAGTTGTGCGTACAAAAAATATGAAAGAGAGGATGAGTTTAAATAGAGAAAAAAAAAGTAGTCGTTACCATATGTTAGTAACATATACTAACTTACCGTCTACTAAATTCAAATTACGAAATTACCCTAAGCATGTGTCACGGTCTCCTAGTTGCGATACCACCGTCAGTCGTACAGAGAAGCCTTGCCTTTACCTGAAAAATGAAAGTAGCACATGGTTTGAGTATTTTTAGTAAAATGTACTATAGAGAACTAGTTGTTAAATTTTTTTATTCCAGCTTGTAACAGTCCAAGTCTACTGCTAATAGATATTGTCCGCTTTGGCGTTACGTATCACTGTCAGCCTCACAGTTTTAAAACGCGTCTAATAGGGAGAGGTTTCCACACCCTTATTAGAATGTTTCATTTCTATTTCCAATCAATGTAAGATCTCACAATCCACCCTCCTTGGAGGCTCAACGTCCTAGCTGGTACACCACTCGGTGTCTAGCTCTAATACCATTTGTAACAATTTAAGCCCACCACTAGCAGATATTGTATAGCCATCAGTCTCACAATTTTAGAATACGTCTAGTAGGGAGAGACTTTTACACACTTTTATAAAAAAATGCTTCGCTTTCCTCTCCAACCAATGTGGAATCTCACAATCCACCTCGTTTGGACCAACGTCCCCATTGACACACCACTTGGTATCTAGCTTTGATATCATTTATAACAGCCAAACCTCACCACTAGCAGATGTTGTCCACTTTGGCTCATTATGTATCGTTGTCAGCCTCATAGTTTTAAAACGTATCTAACTAGAAAAAGGTTTCAACACTCTTATAAAAAATGCTTTGTTATCCTCTCCAACCGATGTGGTTTCTCACAATCTACTCCCTTTGGGGGCCAGCGTCCTCGTTGGTACATCGTCCGGTGTCTGGCTCGATACCATTTGTAACAGTCCAAGCCCACTGCTAGCAAGTATTCTCCACTTTGGCCCGATAATATTGCCGCCAGCCTCATGGTTTTAAAACGCGTCTACCAGGGAGAGGGAAAGTTTCTTTACAATTCTATGTAGTTTAGATTACCAGTATTAAAAGAATATTCGAGGGTATTTTTTAAAAAATATCGAGTATTCTCCACTTTCCCTCGTCGATATCGTTACCGAGTTTAAAAAATACCCTCGAATCTATAATGCAGTAAAAAGAGCATTTGTGTCTTCTTTTAGTCAATGACTAAGTTTCTTTACAATTCTATGTAGTTTAGATTACATGTTTAGAATCATTCAAGCTTGACATAATCAATCTTGTTTGTGAAATGATTCGAATCTCAAACAAATGTTCTTATTTGGAGATATTCGATCAACGTAATCCAAATATTACTTCATTTGTAGTGATTCCTTATCCTTAAACATCATTGCGTTCATCGATGTCTCGTTTCGTATAAGTCGATAGCTTATACCCAAATATAAAAATAAAAATAAATAGTTTATAAAAAAAAGTTTGAGTAGTGGCAAAAGAGTAAATAATTGAAAGCCTAAGGATTTTTCTTATCCTTTTTTGGAACACCTAAACATTTGGTAAGGCCCAAATTTTGTGGGGATGTTTGGTTTCTTGCACCTAACAACCTTTTTTATTCTTTCTAATTTATGCTTTTTAAAATTAAGAGTTTAATTTTATTTTTCATTTATTTATTTATTATTATTATTATTATTTTTTATTTTTTTTTTACTTTTTAGAATATTATAATAAATTATTAAAAAGATTCGAATAAAAATATTATTAGACAAGTAGAGATGTCCATTTTGTTGGATGATGAAAGTCCCACATCGGCTAATTTAGAGAATGATCATGAATTTAAAATCAATTAATACTCCCTCCATTGGTATGAAGCCTTTTGGGGAAGCCCAAAGCTGACTTTATGAAGTGGACAATATCATACCATTGTCGAGAGTCGTGTTCATCTAACATGCTATTAGAGTCATGCCCTAAACTTAGTCGTGCTAATAGATCGATAAATCCTCAAATACCGAAAAATGACCAAGATTCCAAAAGAGTCGAGCCTCGATTAAGGGGATGCGTACTTTGTTCGAGGGGAGGTTATTAGATGATGAAAGTCCCACATTGGAATGATCATTGGGAAAGCCCAAAACAAACTCATTGAGACATTTTTTAGATGTTAAGTCATATGGTGTGTTTGCATGATGATTTGTCATTGATGGTGATACGTAACAGGCCAAAGTAGACAATATCTGTTAGTGGTGGGTTTGAGATCAGAAGCAGACACCAGACCGTATACTAGCGAGAGCATTGAGTCTCGAAGGAGGTGAATTGTGAGATTTTATATTGGTTGGAGAAGGAAACGAAACCTTCTTTATAATGATGTAGAAACCTCTCCCTAGTAGACGTGTTTTAAAATTACGTGACTGACGACGATACGTAACGGGCTAAAGTGGACATAGTAACCTCTCCCTAGTAGACGTGTTTTAAAATTATATGGCTGACGACGATACGTAATAGGCCAAAGTGGACATGGTAAGTATACGATGATGTGTTTGTAAACTCGAGTAAAAGAAAGATACATCTCTAAGAGATTATTTTTAATATATATATATTCTTTTTTTNGTAACGGTCAAATTCTGCTGCTAACGTTACCGTCACTGACTGGCTGGCCAGGTGGTTTTCGCGGTCATTTTCTGCTGTCAGATAAGGAATTTGATTTTTCTTCAGCTAGTAGAATGGCAATGGGCGCACAATAGCTTTCCCGTTTAGTTATTTTTTTTTTCTTTTAAAATATCAGCTAATTTTTTAATTAATAAAAAATCAAATTAATTGTCAAAAACTTGGTGAAATTGGAATATATATATATATATAGATAAGATTGTTCCTGAATGCATGTCAGGGTCGTGGACTAGTCCACGTTGTTTATTGATTGTTTAATTATCGTCTCAAAGGTTTATAGTTTGATTTCTCACCACGGCAATTATCGAACTAAAAAAAAATTAATATAATGTTAAACTAATAAAATTTGATAAATTCAACTTGTGCATGGCTGTGACACTCGAGTAAATGAGAGGTACATAAATAAACTGATATTACATCTGTATCAACTTAAAATATTTGAAAGTTATTACTCATACCAACAAAGTGCAACTTCATTTTCGATGACTTAATCATAAGAATTTCATAGTTAAGTGTGTTTTGTTTAGAGCAATTCTATGTTTGGTGACATCTGGTGAATTTTCCTAGGATGCGTGTGAGTAAAGAAAAAACATGTTGGAAGAACTCGTATTGGTTTGTAGGGATAATTTTCACTCTTAGAAGCAAGAAGTAAGTAACATAACCATGTCACAGGGGCCGTGTGAATTTTCCTAGGATGCATGTGAGTAAAGACAAAGCATGCTAAAAGAACTCGTGTTGGTTTGTGGGGATAATTTTCACTCTTAGAAGCAAGAAACATGTCATAGGGGCCGTGTGAATTTTCCTAGGATGGTGTGAGTAAAGACAAAATATGCTAAAAGAACTCGTGTTGGTTTGTGAGTATAATTTTCACTCTTAGAAGCGAGAAGTAAGTAACATGACCATGTCACAGGGGCCGTGTGAATTTTCCTAAGTGCATGTGAGTAATGACAAAGCATTCTAAAAGAACTCGTGTTAGTTTGTGGGGATAATTTTCACTCTTAGAAGCAAGAAGTAAGTAACATAACCATGTCACAGGGGCGTGTAAATTTTCCTAGGATGCATGTGAGTAAAGACAAAACATGCTAAAAGTACTCGGGTTGGTTTGTGGGGATAATTTTTACTCTTAGAAGCAAGAAGTAAGTAATATAACTATGTCACAGGGGCCGTCAGGGGAATGTCGAAGGTCATCAAGTGACAAATCTAGATTCTGAATCCTGGGTATGAGTCGACACAATTGATATCAGAGCAGTACCTCTCCTGATAAGATGTGGTTTGAGGACAAACCGAGCGGAAGCTAGTGGACATACGACATTCAAATAAAGAAAAAATACATGAATAAATCGATACCACATTCAAATAAGAGGGATCTGAACCAAATTTTAAAACGTTTTACTCGTAAATTAAAATAGTATTTTAAAATCTATTATTTTGGATAAGAGCCCCAAGGCGCGTTGAGTGCTCAACACAGTTCATTTTCATTGGAAAGGTAATGAAGAATTTACACGTCATTCTTTGTTCTTTTTCACACGCTTTTGACTCTAAAATAGGCCACTAAAAATATTCTTTAATTAATTTTAAAATTTATTCAAAATATAAGTTGGGTCAAATAAGTTGGTGACCCGAGCAACCCAAATAGAGTTCATAACCATGTGCCCAATACTCTGTTTTTCCAAGCTGAGTTGTTCCGTTTTTTTAATTAATTAAAAAAATAATAATTATGTTGCAAACTCAAATATTATAAATTTTTTATAATAATCGTAAAAGTAAGACAGGGTTAGATTGCAACACTATTTTCAAGTTGGTCGGGTTAAGCCAATTAAAAAAAAAGACTCATTAATCGACCTAAAATTTAACCTAAACCCAATTTTTATAATTTGGATTGAACCGTCCTAGTTGTTAGATGAACACGACTCTCTATATGATATTGTCCACTTTGAATATAAGCTTTCATGACTTTGCTTTAGGCTTTCTCGAAAGGTCTCGCACCATGGAAGAAAGTATTCCGTTCCGACTTTCATCGTCCAACACGAGTCAAGCTGGTGGTGATGTTCTTGAACAGCAAAATACAGCCTTATTTGACGCCTCCATTTTTGCCTTTTTCTTTCGTTGCTCTTTCCCTGCGGCTACGAACCCCAGAAAACACCTGTCTCTCTCTCTCTCTCTCTTGTTTCTCTCTCTTATTTCTCTCTCTTGTTTCTCTCTCTTATTTCTCTCTCTTGTTTCTCTCTCTTGTTTCTCTCTCCTCCTCTATAATAACAGAGACAGACCCATTTGTTTTTCCGCAGTGCTTTTCTCTCTCTGTCTCTCTCTCTTCTTTCTCTCTCCTAAAAAGCTGTAAAAGACCAGAAAAAGTGACAGCTTGATTGGTTGGGAATATGGTTCATGGGTATGTGCGATATCAGGCATGGAAAAAAGGGGTGAATTTGGGAAGAACCCATTATGAAGAAGATGAAGATGATGAAGTAGAGGGTATGGGGTGTGAGGAGTTTTATTACTCTGTTTCTGTGTCTGCTTACAAGAGAACAAGGATCAAGTTTTTGGTTCTTGTTTTCCTGTCGTTTCTTTGTTGTTCCTTCATTTTTGCTCCCCTGTTCTTCTTCTCTCGTTTCTGTAAGTTCTTCTTCTTCTTCTTCTTCTTCTTCTTTTTGTTTTGTTTTGGTTTGGTTTCTCTGTTTTGGGATTGATGGGGGTTTTTGTTTGCAGATTGTTTTGGGGTTGAAAATGGTGAGCTCTTTGCTGATAAGGAGGTTTTGGCTCCTCTGTGTTCTTCTGTTTCTAATGGTATTTTTGTTTTATCTCTCTCTCTCTCTCTTTCTTTAATGGTGTTTAGATTAAGCTCTGTTTGTCTCTCTGTCTCTGTTTTTCGAACTATTTCTTTAATGGTGTTTAGATTAATCTCTGTTTCGGTGTTTAGATTAATCTCTGTTTCTCTCTGCCTCTCTCTCCCTGTCTTCTCTGTTTCTCTCCGCCTCTCTCTCTCTCTGTTTCTCTCCGCCTCTCTGTCTCTCTCTCTCTCTCTCTCTCTCTCTGTTTTGTTTTCCGAGACAATGGGTTAGTCCATGGGCGAGACAAGTATAAACTATCTTGCTCTCAATTCNCTCTCTCCCTCTCCTTCTCACTGTTTCTCTCTGCCTCTCTCTCCCTCTCTCTCTGTCTCCCTCTCCTTCTCTCCGCCTCTCTCTCCCTCTCCTTCTCTCTGCCTCTCTCCCTCTCTCTCTCTATCTCTCTCTCTCTGTTTTTCAAAGTTTTCCTTCATGGTTATCAGACTAATCTCTCTCTCTCTCTCTCTCTGTTTTTGTTTTTTCTTTTTTGCTATCTCTGTCTCTCTGTCTCTCTGTCTCTGTTTTTCAAAGTTTTCATTTCATGGTTATCAGATTAGTCTCTTTTTCTTTCTCTGTTTATCATTGAATTTCCCAAATGAAATTATCTCTCTTTCACAAAACAAAAAATAAAGAAAGAAGAAGGAAGAAGGAAGAAGAAATCAGCTCTCTCTCTCTCTCTCTCTCTCTCTCTATATATATATATATATATGTTTTTTTTTTAAGTTTTCCTTCATCCCAGGTTTCATGTCGGCGTTATTCAAAACATTTCTTTTATAGAGATTGAGAAAAAAGTGGAATTTCCCACTAAAGTCTGATCTGTTTTTAACTTTCTTCTTTTGAAAAAAGAAAAAAAAAAAAAAAAAAACATGGAGAAAGACCATAAATGTTTCATTAAAATATACAAAATCCCCTGTTTTACTTGCTCCTTCCAATCGTAGCTTCTCAATTTGTTTTTGTCGGAATTATTTTTAATTGATTCATATGAATTTGTTAGCAGAAATTCATGTTTTCTTATGGGATTTTGTTTTGTTGTCTTTGTTAGGAACCATATGTTGTGACAGAAACAGCATCCGTTCTGATATCTGTACTATGAAAGGAGATATTAGAACACATTCCTCTTCCTCATCAATCTTCCTCTACACCTCACCCGATTCCCCGATCAACAATGACAAAGACGACGTGATCCAAGTCGAAAAAATCAAGCCATACACAAGAAAATGGGAGAAAAACACGATGGATACGATCGATGAATTGGAGCTCATCGTCAAACGGAGCAATGCTAGCGATTATCACCACCGGTGTGACGTCCGACACGACGTCCCGGCTGTGTTTTTCTCGACCGGAGGCTACACGGGCAATGTTTATCACGAGTTCAACGACGGGATTTTGCCGCTTTATATAACGTCGAATCACATGAAGAAGGAGGTTGTTTTTGTGATCCTTGAGTATCATAATTGGTGGTTCACAAAATATGGTGATATTCTTTCTCAGCTCTCAAATTATCCTCCAATTGACTTTAGAAATGACAATAGAACTCATTGCTTCCCACAAGCCATCGCTGGTTTGAGAATCCATGATGAGCTTACTGTGGAGTCTTCATTGATGGAAGGTAGCACGAGCATTGTCGATTTTCGTAACGTCTTGGACATGGCATACCGACCTCGAATCCAAGAGTTGATTCGACACGAGGAGGAGGAAGTGAAAGAGGAGGTGAAGATTTCTACGCCACTCAAACCGAAAAAACCAAAGTTGGTGGTTTTGTCGCGAAAGGGATCATCGAGAGAGATAACGAACGAGAATTTAATGGTGAAAATAGCTGAGAACGTCGGGTTTGAAGTGAAAGTCTTGAGACCAGATAGATCAACCGAGCTCGCTAAGATTTATAGAGAGCTCAATCAAAGTGATGTAATGGTAGGAGTTCATGGAGCTGCCATGACACACTTTCTGTTCATGAGACCTAATGCTGTTTTCATTCAAATCGTTCCATTGGGGACGGTTTGGGCAGCTGAAACCTACTACGGCGAGCCCGCGAAGAAGCTCGGTTTGAAGTATATTGGGTACGAAATTCAACCGAAGGAGAGTTCCTTATATAGCAAATACAATGAAGAAGATCCTGTACTTGTTGATCCAGATAGCATTACACAAAAAGGATGGGAATACACAAAGAAGATCTATCTCGATGGCCAAAATGTGAGATTGAATCTTGCACGGTTTCAGAAGCGACTGGATCGTGCTTATTACTATTGCATCGCACGAACCCGACACCGTACTCATGGAGTTGTTCGACATTGAGTTCAAATATTTGTTATGTAGATAAACATTTGATTATTCTTGTGGGTTTATTTTGCACATACAAATCACCCATTAGGGTTTAGCGAATCATTTACAAAGTAGATCGAGATACTGTAATTCTTTACTTGATTTGTAATAATTTAATCCATTCACGCTCGAGTTTATAACAATTTAGTTTTTGATGGTCTCGGTATTCCTTTGCATCTCCTGTGACCTTCCAAGAGTGAAGTCTATCTCCTCATACCAACACGAGTCATTCCAGCATGTTTTGTCTTCACTCACATGTACCTTTTAGACCTTGGAAAAGTAGGCCTTGGAATTTTCTTACCAAATTTCTGGCCCACGCCTAACTAAATGCATTGCGACCACATCTTAAGTTCAAATTAATGAAAACGCCATATATGTACCTTTTAGACCTGACCTCTAACTAGCGTACACTCGTGCTGTTGAAAAGTTGTAGAGGGAAAAGAGCGTGCATAATATCATAGTGTACATAATATTGTAGAGGGGAACGAACGTGTCTACTCCTGATACCATTTGTAACTACGATATTACGTACACTATGATATTATGCATGCTCTTTTCATTCTTGATACCATGAAACAATCACCTCGCAACACTCCGTCACAGTGTGACACAACAAGGTAGCTCGCTTAGGCCACAAGGCTTACGGATAGCGGAGAGTTGACATCATATCTCCCTCCACAGTACATTCAGAGTTTTTTTTTTAGTATGGTTGGAGAGGAGAACAAAACATTTCTTATAAGGGTGGGCAAATCTCTCGCTAGAAGATGTGTTTTAAAACCATGAAGCTAATAGTGATACGTAACGGGCCAAAACGGACAATATTTGTTAGCGGTGAGCTTGAGCTGTTACAAATGGTATTAGAGCCATACACCGGACGGTGTGCTAGCAAGGACGTTGAGACCTCAAAGGGGGTAGATTGTGAGATCCCACATCGGCTGTAGAGGAGAATGAAACATTCTTTGTAAGGGTGTGAAAACTTTTCCCTAGAAGACGTGTTTTAAAACCATGAGACTGACGATGATACCTAACAAGCCAAAGTGGACACTATCTTCTAGCAGCGGGCTTAAGCTATTATGAATTCGGTTTGCAAATTGGCATTTTCTTTTGTCAAGTCAATGTTACAAACTCGGAGTATAGGGTTACAACGTAGCTCTACCCTATTCTTAAAAAGATTAAAAATATTTAACGTTTGTAACGTGTTGTGACTTTTAAATGTTTGGTATTTGAATTTTATGAGATTTTAGTTATTAATATAATCTATATAATAGAAAAGTATGATTTTTAAATAATTAAAAAAAAAATAATCTGACAACCCAACCATTAGGTTGAAATGGATTGTAAACTCTCTTCGAGTTGCTTTAATTTATATTCACTGGGTTCGGGTAAACACGTATAATAATTTTTTTATTCTTCTGATGCAAAACATAGATTCCTACCGCTTATAAAATTTTTTGCATTTAATTTCTAATTAAAATCTAAATAATTACAACGACATAAAAGAAAAGGAAGATCTAAGATATAACTTATTGTGACTAACTCTTCCACTAGGGGTGTACATAGTCCGGGTTAGGTTGGGTTGAAGGATTTTTTTGACCCAACCCAATAGTTCGGGTTGGTTGAATTGGTAACCCAACCCAACCCAAAACTTTTCACAACCCGACCCATTTTCGGGTTGGGTTCAGGTTGGTTGTCAATTTTTTTTTTAAAGTTTTATTTATCCACAATTTATAATTATTTGGATACAATCTTAGACAATATATATTAAAATTTTACAAACAAACACAAATCCATCCATAATTATTCACAAAAATATAAATCAATCTATAATTATTCACGAAACACAAATCAATCTATAATTATTCACAGAAAAAAAAAATCGTCATAAAAATAAAGATCGACATTTCTTGATAATTGGTTAAGATAAGAAAAAACATGTATTTAGCGTAGAACTCAGTGTGAGTGTCTTTAGATTGACTAAAGTACAACTCTGGCAAACCCATCAATACGGAAGGATTCTTAATATATTTTTATTTTTCTCGGATCAATCCAAAGGTTTTGTCCCACGAACTCGAAACCGAACTGATTCAGTTCTGGTTCAGAAAAATGAACTCAACCCTACTCGAAATGCTAATCCAACCCAACTCTTATAGTTTGAGTTGGATTGGTTGGGATTGTCGCGTTGAATGTACACTCCTATCTTCAACAGACATGTCTAGTAAATCTACTTCAACTTTGACCTTTTATAATGGTTTTTTATATAATTTTTAATTTTTAATTTATAACATCCAAATTTCCAAAGAATTATAAGAGGAAAGTGAACCAAATAAGGGAATGTAAGAAAAAAAGGACCATTTTTTAGGTCCATAATAGGAATTTCTAGTCATTGCTGGCAAGTTGACTCACACCAACCTGCCAATGCTATGTTTGGTTTACTACCAAATGGACTAAATAACCTAAAAAGGCTTGAATTTGGTAATATCTTAGTTATATCGTTTTTTTTTCTCGTTTTCTCGAAAGGAATAGAGGTGTTCGTATGACCTGTTAATCTAATCAATTTGGACTATTCAATCCAACCCCAGTTATCAAAGTTGAGCTGAGTTAGATTTTCTTTTTCGGTTTCGGTTTGGTTGAATTTTTGGAAAACCATAAATTCGATTTGGTTTTGTAACAAATCAAACTCACCGCTAGTAGATATTGTTCACATTAGCTCGTTATGTATCGTCGTCAACCTCACAGTTTTAAAACGTATTACTAAGGAGAGATTTCCACACCCATATAAGAAATGTTTCGTTCCTCTCTCCAACCAATGTGAGATCTCACAATCCAACCCTTTGGGGCATCGTTCTCCTCTCTAACTGAGGTGAGATCTCACCATTTGTGGGTTCCTATTTTTTTTTTTTTTGTTGGGACCCTACCAACCCAAAAATATAGTTACAACTCAACCCAACCCTACCATGCTTGTAAAAAGATTAAAAATATTTAACGTTTGTAACCGATGTTAGTGATGCATTATGACCTGTAAATTTGTTTATATTTACTAATGTAATATGTACTATAGATAGATAATTAAAGACAATCCAATGCAACCTAACTCAATCCAACTGGAAAAATTTCGGTTAAGTTAGGTTGTAAACTTTATTTAGGTTCTACCGTCACCAATCCAATCAAACCTAACTTATGTTGTGAAAAAAAAAGTATATTTTAGGTTTCTAATCTCACCCACAACGACGTTGATCTAAAAAATAACAATAATTAAAAAAAATTTATTTCCAATTTGAGCATAACTCAATGTTAAGACGTCTGAACAAAATGAACTTGTTTTTTTAGTTTTAACTTTTACTACCCAACACAAAGTTTCTAAGGTTCGCATTAAGTCTAACACATGAACCATTGTAAAATTCAGAGAATTAGATTTGCAGGAGCTTGAACTTGAAATTGATGTCATGGTCTCACATAGGTTGACTTGAATATCAGATAAAATCAAACTTTTATTAAGGATAAAATTGTGACACCAGCCTTAAGCTAATCATGTAAGTGACATTACTCTTAGATATTTAATGATGAATGATGGTGCATGCCTCGTGGCTCATGTGCACCATATTATTTATGTTATGTGATTGTATTCTATGTAATGATATATGATGCTATGATATGCATGCATGTGATATCCATTACATCATGTTGTAAATGAGATGAAATATTGTGTACGTCATGTTATGTATTGCCATGTAAAACTATGTGATAGATTATGTGATGACTGAAATGTATACATGATGCATATATGTACTATGTCATGGATGAAAGGAAAAGGTGAATGATGTTAATGTTATGCTATGTATGTCATGTGCATTGGGATACTTTCTCGTTATGTTATGCTAGTATGGACATTTCCTTTTTTGTGGGCGTCGGGTGACACATTAGTGCGTTGTGCCCAACTAAGTCAGACCTAAAGGGTAAGTATATGATCCCGCCTGGTGGGTCCATATGCTACATGGGCCATGTCTGGGGAAGTATCATACATCCAACCTACCTGAATCTGGAGAGAGCCTAAGGTCATGTAACTGTTATATAGGATAGGTCCCACCATTATACGTGTGTGATTACATTACTAACTCCAACAGTGAGCTGACTTACTGAGTATTTCTTAAAATACTCAAGCTACGTGCTACCCTTATATTTTTCAGATAAAGGTAAAGTTCCCCTAGAAGGGCCATGGAAGTTAAGATAGGGCACTAGTATGCACTTAGTAGTTGATAGAACTTTATTTTTTTGTTTTTTTTTTCTTTGTTCGAGACTGTGTTATTTCTATTTTCTTGTTTTAAATTAAATGTGTAATTCCATAGCTTCATTTGTAATATTTTATTTCAAGTTCCTTATACGTTAAATTAGACATGCATGTTGTGTTGTGACGTCTCTAATTTAGATAAAAAATTTTTTTTAGGAGAATTACAGTAAGACGTAACAACCCAATTGATTAAAATACATATCATCGGTTAAAAGGTCAAAAGTTTGATCGCTCATACGTATTCGATTTGAAAGAACAATAATAACAAAAGAAAAAGAATTGTTCTTATAGATTTGAGTATATCTAGACGTGTAAGACATAACACGTTTGTCTAAATTTTATTTCTAATTTGAACGTAGCTCAATGTTAACACGTTTGAACTAAATAGTCTGTTCTTACAAATCTAAGCAGGACCCAATTGATTAAAAAGTTAAGGGTTCAATCGTTCAGTCACATATGTTGTTACCGATTAAAAAAAATCTTATTCTTACCGACATGAGTTTATATATATAAATGTTTAAGACATTACACTAAATTTTATTTCCAATTTGAACATAGCTCAATGTTAACACGTTTGAACTAAATACACTTGTTCTTACAAATCTAAGCACGACCCAATTGATTAAAATGTTAAAGGTTCGATTAAAATTATAAAAAAAAATTTATTCTTACCGACATGTATATATATATATATATATATATATATATATTTAAGACATTACACAGTTTGTTTAAATTTTATTTCCAATTTGAATATAACTCAATGTTAACATGTTGGAACAAAATAGACTTGTTCTTACAAATCTAAGCACGACTCAATTGATTAAAAGATTAAAGGTTGGATCGTGATTAAAAAAAAATCTTATTCTTACCGACATGAGTTTATATATATAAATGTTTAAAACATTATACTAAATTTTATTTCCAATTTGAACATAGCTCAACGTTAACACGTTTGAACTAAATACACTTGTTCTTACAAATCTAAGCACGACCCAATTGATTAAAAGGTTAAAGGTTCGATCGTAATTAAAAAAAAAAATTATTCTTACCGACATGTATATATATATATATATGTTTAAGACATTACACGTTTGTTTAAATTTTATTTCCAATTTGAATATAACTTAATGTTAACATGTTTGAACAAAATAGACTTGTTCTTACAAATCTAAGCACGACTCAATTGATTAAAAGATTAAAGGTTGGATCGTGATTAAAAAAAAATTCTTATTTTTACCGACATGTGTGTATATATATATATATAGATGTTTAAGACATTACGGGTTTGTGTTAAAAGTCAAAAGTTTGAATCGGGAGAAAAAAAAAAGTAAAAAAAAAAAAAAAAAATTTAAAAAGATCCCTCCAAACGCGGCCAAAGAAACCAGCGAGTTGATGCCAATATTGGATAAATTCTACGTATAGAAATAGCAATCGGCACCCCTTTATGTTTGCATACTAATTTTAGTGGAACTTACCTTTCATGGACTCCAAAGAAAATAAGAAAAACCCAAATTTCCAAATTCATTTTCAAGCTTCCAACACCAACGCCCTTTCTTTTTTAACCAATTATTCCCTCTTTTCCCAAATCAAATTTCATTGCCGTTTGCCGCAACAACATCATAGAAAACACCAAAATCCGACATGGGAAGAGGCAGAGTAGAGATCAAGAAGATTGAGAATATCAACAGCCGACAAGTTACATTCTCAAAACGCCGAAATGGGTTGATGAAAAAGGCCAAAGAATTGTCGGTTCTTTGTGATGCTGAGGTCGCCATTGTTGTCTTCTCCAGCACTGGAAGACTTTATGAATTCTCCAGTACTAGGTACAAGAACAATCAAACATTTATGTTTCTGGGTTTTACTGGATTTGTCTCTTCAGATTTTTGTTCTTCATTATGTTCTTAAAGGGTTTTGAGTGTTTGATTATTTACCCATGTAAATTAATCACTGAATAGTAGAAACTTTTTGGGATTTTAACGATATGGGAGTTCGAAGATTGTTGGAAGAGAGTCCCGCATTGGCTAGGGAATGATCATGGGTTTATAAGTGAGGAATACTATCTCCATTGGTATGAGGCCTTTCCGAGAAGCCCAAGGCAAACCCACGAGAGTTTATGCTCAAAGTGGACAATATCATACCATTGTGGAGGTTCGTGATTTCTAAAATGGTATTAGAGTCATGCCTTAAACTTAGCCAATTGTCGAACAAAGAAGTTGTGAGCCTCGAAGAAGTAGTCAAAAGTGACTCAAGTGTTGAACAAAGGGTGTACTTTGTTCAAGGACTCCAGAGAAAGGAGTCGAGCCTCGATTAAGGGGAGGCTGTTCGAGAGCTCCATAGGAATACTATCTCCGTTGGTATGAGGGCTTTTTGGAGAATCGCTATCTTAAAGAATAGAAGGGTTTTATTATTCAATCTTTTGGTCTTTAGTGAGCGTTCTTTTCTCAGTGATGAACCACACAAAGGTAAGATTTGGTCCTTTGTTATTGGAGACATGTTCTTTTAAATGTGGGGCTGTCTTGTCTCTCTGTCTTCCTGTCTTCTTGGAATGAGAAACATGTTTTGTTTTCCTCACTTCGAAAATTATTAACTGTTCTTTCTCTTTATGTTTTAAAGCATGGAACATACACTTTCAAGGTACAGAGGACAGGGCATGGAGTTGGATTTTCCAAGAGAGACTTTGGACCATCCAACACAAGTAAAATGCGTTACATTCATGGCCTATGTTTTCTTCTCTTTGTCTTTTTTATGCTGAAATTCTCTGTTGAAAAATAGCTGCCACCATCGGATTCTGATGCGAAGTCATCCGAAGACGAGTTCGTAAAGCTGAAGTTAACGTACATGTAAGTTGACAGTTTTCTTGTTTGTTTATCAGCTATTCTTCTCGAGGGACCTCGCATAAGAGTTCTTAGTTGATATACTGAAATGAAAGAGTCTCTTAAGTTATGTGAGATCCCACGTCGGTTGGAGAGAAGAATGAAGCATTTCTTATAAGGGTGTGGAAACCTCTCCCTAATAGGCGCGTTTTAAAACCGTGAGGCTGACGACGATACGTAATAGGCCAAAGTGGACAATATCTGTTAGTGGTGGGTTTGGGCTGTTACAAATGGTATCAGAGTCATACATCGGGCAGTGTGCCAATGAGAACGCTGGGCCACCAAGGGGAGTGGACTGTGAGATCCCACATCGGTTGGAGAGGAGAATAAAACATTCCTTATAAGGTTGTGGAAACCTCTCCCTAACGACGCGTTTTAAAACCGTGAGGCTGACGGCGATACATAACGGGCCAAAGTGGACAATATCTGTTAGCGGTGGGTTTGAGCTGTTACAAATGGTATCAGAGCCATACATCGCAGCGAGAACGTTGGGCCACTAATGGGGTGGATTTTGAGATCCCACATCAGTTAGAGAGGAAAATGAAACATTTCTTATAAGGCTGTGGAAACCTCTCCCTAACAAACGCATTTTAAAACTGTGAGGCTAACGACGATACGTAACGGGCCAAAGCGGACAAATATCTGTTAGCGGTGGGTTTGAGCTGTTACAAATAGTATCAGAGCCATACATCGGGTAGTATGTCAATGACAACATTGGGCTACCAAGAGGGGTGGATTGTGAGATCCCACATCAGTTGGAGAGGAGAACAAAACATTCCTTATAAGGGTGTGGAAACCTCTCCCTAACAAACACGTTTTAAAACCGTGAGACTGACGGCGATACGTAACAAGCCAAAGTGAACAATGTCTTTTAGCGGTGGGTTCGGGCTATTACAAGCTATGTCCGTTCATTTTACCAATTTATTTGCTTAACAATCTAGAATATGACTTAAAAAGGCTATTATGTGGCTTCCCATTTCCTGGATTTTATAGGCAGATGAGAGGGCAAGAACTGGATAGTTTGAGCTTTAGAGAGCTACAAAACTTAGAAAATCAATTGCGGGAAGGGATCGTATCGATCAAAGACAAGAAGGTACCTTGCAAATAGACATGTTCATTTAAGTACACTTGTATGCTTGCCTTGGCTGAGACATGTTTTGCTTTCCTAGGAGTCATTGCTTTTGGAGCAGCTCCAAAGGTGTAGGTCGCAGGTAACTTAGTTATCCCTTTTTTCAAATTTTCTTTTTGTTATATGTTTCTTAGAATCCAAAGAAGTTGAATTATCACAAGTAAGCTATTGAAGATTTTGGTTTGGAAGTCGAGTTTGTGACTTGTTTTTATAGGAACTTTATTACTGTGAGATCTCACGTCGGTTGGAGAGGGAAACGAAGCATTCTATGTATGGGTGTGGAAACCTCTCTCTAGTAGACGCGTTTTAAAATGTGAGGTTGACGGCGATACGTAACGGGCGGAAGCGGACAATATCTGCTAGCTGTGGGTTTGGGCTGTTACAAATGGTATCAGAGTCAGACACCGAGCGATGTGCTAGTGAGGACACTAGGCCCCCAAGAGGAGTGGATTGTGAGATCCCACATTAGTTGGAGAGGGGAACGAAGCATTCCTTATAAAGGTGTGGAAATCTCTCCCTAGTAGATGCGTTTTAAAACTGTGAGGCTAATGACGATACGTAATGAACCAAAACGGATAATATCTGCTAGCGGTGGGTTTTGGCTGTTACAAATGGTATCAGAGTCAGACACTGAACGATGTGCCAGCGAGGACGCTAGGCCCTCAAGAGGAGTGGATTGTGAGATCCCACATTGGTTGGAGAGGGGAACGAAGCATTCCTTATAAGGGTGTGGAAACCTCTCTCTAACAGACACGTTTTAAAATTGTGAGGCTGACGGCGATACGAAATGGGATAACGGACAATATCTACTTGGGTTTGGGCTGTTACAAATGGTATCAGAGCTAGACACCAGGCGATGTGCCAACGAGGACGCTAGGCCTCAAGGGGGGTGGATTGTGAGATCTCACATTGCTTAGAGAGGGGAATGAAGCATTTCTTTTAAGGGTGTGGAAACCTCTCCTTCGTAGACGTGTTTTAAAACCGTGAGGTTGAGGACGATACATAACAGGCCAAAATGGACAATATCTGCTAGCGGTGTGTTTGGGCTGTTACAAATGGTATTAAAGCCAGACACTGAGCGATGTGCTAGCGAGGACGCTAAGCCCCCAAGGGGAGTGGATTGTGAGATCCCACATTGGTTGGAGAGGGGAACGAAGCATTCCTTATAAGGGTGTGGAAACCTCTCCCCAACAGACGCGTGTTAAAATTGTGAGGCTGACGGTGATACGAAACGGGATAAAGCGTACAATATCTACTAGCTGTGGGCTTGGGCTATTACCTACTATGATGTATGGAACGATGGGAAGTAGCTCGATAATGCCGAATAAAACGGTAGTGGGACAATTTGTAAGTTTATATAGACTGATGGATGAACTGAAATGCTTGTTGCATTACACTTGTATGAACATGTATGAACACAATCTTATAAGTTACTAACTTTCTCTCTTGATCTTAGTGATTGATTACTAACTATTTCCTATCTGATTTTGTTCATTCTTAGGGGGAAGTAGTCATTTCCGAGAACGAGACACTGCGAAAACAGGCTAGTTTTCGGCTCGTAGTTTAACTTCGATTTCCGAGATTGAACGAATGACACTAATGTTTTATATTTATCTTCCTTAGCTTGAGGAGTTTCAGCAGAGAAATAATACACCACTTTTGGAGTCGAGCCCGCTTCAGAGATCGTACTTTTCGGATTCGAAAACCGCTTCTACCAACGAGACTGAGGCCGAGACTGAGGCCGAGGAAAATGACTGCTCGGAAATTTCCTTGCATCTGGGGTAAGCTTTAAATTTCTTACTCTATTCTATCTAGTTTGCATCTGGGGTAAGCTTTAGATTAATGATTCCATCTAATACTTGTGTATTTGCACCGAAACAAACCGATGAAAAGACGAAACGAAAGGTTAAAACACATTTGATTTAGTCCCGATACCTTCAATTTCGTAACGGTTTAGCTCCCAAGCCTTAGTATATAGCAACGTAAGCTACATACAATTTAGTTAATATTAGATTTAGTATCGTTGAGGTTTACTGTCATAGCTCAAGCCCTGCCAGCAGATACTGTCCTCTTTTGGCTTTACCTTTTGGTCTCCCCCTCAATGTTTTAAAACGTGTCTGTTAGAGAGAGGTTTTTCCACACTCTTATAAGGAATGCTTTGTTTCCCTCTCCAACTGGTGTGGGATCTCACAAATTTACCGGGGGCCCAGCATCCTCGTTGGCACACCGCCCGGTGTCTGGCTCTGATACTATTTGTAACAGCCCAAGCCCACTGTTAGCCGATATTATCCTCGTTGGGCTTTCCCTTTTGGGCTTTCTCTCAATGTTTTAAAACGTGTCTGTTAGGGAGAGGTTTTTTCACACCCTTATAAGGAATGCATTGTTCCCCTCTCCAACTGTTGTGGGATCTCACAAATTCACCGGGGGCCAGCATCCTCGTTGGCACACCGCCCGGTGTCTGGCTCTGATACTATTTGTAACAGCCCAAGCCCATTGTTAGAGATATTGTCCTCTTTGGGCTTTTGCTTTTGGGCTTCCTCTCAATGTTTTAAAACGCGTCTGTTAGGCAGAGGTTTCCACACCCTTATAAGGAATGCTTTGTACCCTTTTTCAACCGATGTGAGATCTCACAATCCACCCCCTTAGGGGCCAGCGTTCTTGTTGGCACACCACCTGGTGCCTGACTCTGATACCATTTCTAACAGTCCAAGCCCACCGCTAGCAGATACTGTCCTGTCTGGGCTTTCTCATCTGGGCTTCCCCTCAATGTTTTAAAACACGTCTGTTAGGGAGAGGTTTCCAACACTCTTATAAGTAATACTTTGTTCCCCTCTCCAACCGACGTGGGATCTCACATTTACTGGGAAGTTTTAGGGTTTAGGGTTATGTATAGATAGATAAACGTAAATGACTTAGAAACCAAATATGTTAAAAACGATAAAGAACATGGTTTTAGAAAGTTTGTGCTTCTAAATTCTCGAGTTAGCGAAACTTGTGTAATATATGTTTGGATCATATAAAGGAATATGTTTTAGAAACTTAGGTTCGTGTGCCTAAATTGTCGGTTCATGATTTCTCTTCTCGAGTTTATGTAACGTCGGTTTGTTAGTCCAAGGCGCTCTTGAGCTAAATGCACCTTAAATATGTCATATAGTCTATAGGACTAACGAGCCATGGCTTAAGAAAAGTAAACCTATGTATAGAACGTAGACTCGACTTCTTAACTCCATATTATAAGAGCCTAACTCGTGAGCCGAACACTCTTCTAAATCTTTTCGTTAAGTCATTTATTCGCAAATCTCGTCTAATGGGAACTTTTTATTCCAAACTTATGGTTAAGTCACATAATCGAAGATTTTCCTTAGGTTGTCGTTGGATGGTCGACAAAACAGGAAACGATCGGTTGAAGGCACGAGCAATGACACAGCAGGCAGCTAAGTAGACATGGAAGGAGACGCGATTTTCGCAATGATGAACTCTCTCCCATCATTTTGGTCTGTAACCGACTCGGTTCCTGTTCGGGTTTTGCTTTCGGCGTTCTTGTTCATCGGGATCGGAGAGGTAGAGCCTTACTACATTGAATTGTCCACAGTCACCACAGTTTATATTGATCTGAGAAACTTGTTACTTTCAATGAAAATTGTTACAGCTATTGTAATCAATATCTGAGCAGTGATTTTTCTTCCCTTTATTTTTGATTCTTTTGGCTTGTACATGAACAATTTTTGGTACATCAAGATGGGAAATGAAGGCTACAGATTAGACCATGTATTGGATGTGTCGGGTCGATGTTGCGTCGTCGATAATGTTGATTAGGTTTGTAATCGGGAATTTCTTAAAGTTTAAGGATCAAATAAATATAATCGTTAGATGTTCGTGTATAAGTTGATGGTAACGTGTTACTTCCCGTTGTTAAGCACAGAATGGGAGGGTCTTGAAAATAAACAACACGTTTAAGTGAATTGACAAAGCTTTGACGTGACAAAAATTCACTTACAAATACCCATTTGAATCTCGCAGGTTTGACGTCTTTAGAGGTATAAATTATCGGTCCAAAAATTGCACGTTATGTTTCGTTGAACTTAAGTTAATCCTTAATGCAAATGTGTTTTCATAGCGTGTATGTAACGGCCAAAGTTCACCGCTAGTAGATATTATCCGCTTCGGCCTATTACACATTGTTGTCAGCCTTATGGTTTTAACCACGTCTACTAGAGAGAGGTTTCCACATCGAATGGTTCGTTTCCCTCTCCAACCGATGTGGGATCTCACAATTCACCCCCCTTGGGACTCAGCGTCCTCGCTATTGTAATGCCCCAAGTCCACCACTAGTAGATATTATCCACTTCAGCTCGTTACGTATCACCATCAGCCTCACGGTTTTAAAACGCATTTACTAGGGAGAGATTTATATTTCCCATGCAAATCGTTTTCCTGTAACTATTCAATATCCTTACGAAAAATTACGGGCGAATCCATTTTGAATTTGATAAATGCATTGCTTGTGAAGTATGTGTTCGTGTATGTCCTATAGATCTCCCTGTTGTTGATTGGAAATTGGAAATGAATATTCGAAAGATACGATTGCTTAATTACAGTATTGATTTTGAGATCTGAATGTTTCGTTCCCCTCTCCAATTGATGTGAGATCTTAAGAATGAAATCTCACATCGGTTGAAGAGAGGAACAAAACATTTTTTACAAGAGTGTGGAAATGGAAATTTCTCCCTAGTAAACGCGTTTTAAAACCGTGAGGCTGACTGGCAAAAGCGGACAATATTGACTAGCAATGAAGTTAGGTTGTTACATTAACAGACTAAGAACGTTGTCTAATAACATTCTAAAAGTCAAATAAAATTTATTATATGTAATCTCCAATAAATGTGTACACGTGTCAATTATCGTTTGAACAATATAGGTTCGTGTTGGTATCTAGATTTAGTATTAATTACCCAAGTGATGAAGACACATTTTTTATAACATGAAATTAACGTGTAATTAACTATGGTAATTTGTTTTAAAATTACTCTTTTAACTTGAAGAAAAAAAAAAAAAAAACTTGAATTTTTAAAAGTTTTATTAATACCCATAATTTTGTTTATAAAAGAAAACACGTTTAAAAATTTTTAAAAATTCAAAAATACTTTTACCGTTAATATCACATTTAAAAAATACTCATAAAATTTTTAAATTAACATTAAAATAATCAATGTTGATAGACTGTTTTCGTCTCTATATTGATCGAGGTGAGTATTTTTTAAATATAGTACTAACAGTAAATATATTTTTAAATTTATTAAAAAAAAGTTGAAGGCATCACTATGCGCCTTCTAAGAAAAAATCGAAATTAATTCAAAAACTAGCACGAGACGTAGAAACAAAAATACTGTTAGCTAGGACTATTGGACACCCCGCATGAGGGCGTAAAGTACTTGTCTGCTCTTTAGAAGAGAGTGAAAGAGACAGAAGAGCCAATGGAACACAATCTTATGCATGTTGAGATCTAGGTAAATCATAGAACATCTAGAAACACTATCATTGACTCTGAAGCCACCCACTGCTTCATGACAGAGATTGAAGCAAAACGTTTGAATATTCTTTAACATCAAAACGCAAGAAAGATGAAGGTTGTCAATTCAACAGCTTTACCTGTCTTAGAAGTTGCAAAGAGAACTCCCATCAAGATGGGGACTTGGATTGGACGAACCGACTTTGTGATAGTCAAGATGGACAACTTCGACATCGTGTTAGGGATGGACTTCCTACTAGAATACAAAGTCATTCCCATGCCCCTAGCAAAAAGTTTGTAGTAACAAAGTCAAACCCAGCAATTATCTAGACAAACAGCCGCCAACCAGGAGGGGTGAAAATGATGTCAACACTGCAGTTGAGAAAGGATCTAAGTCATGATGAATCTACGCTAGCTGCCATTATCGTATTGGAAGAGGGAAGTTCAAACGAGCCAACCCCAACAAAAGCCTCGCGATTAATTCAGAAACACCGCAACACGAGATAAGAAAGTTAGACAAAATATTTATCTCCACCTAGGCAGATAAATAGCGAGGTTGATGTTATATCAGGGGCAAAATCGCCTGCCATGAATGAATGTCATACGATTCAACTCGAGCTAGTTGAATTCTAAAAGCAGCTAAATGACTTACTAACATTTGGGTTCATTAGACCCAGAAATATTATGGTTAGTGATCACCCAAGGGCTGGGAGAGACACCAAGCCAACACCTCCACAGAAGAAGGGAGACAAAGATAAACCTCTAAAACAACACATGGTCGCATAGACGTACCATCTAGACAAAGGAAAAGAAGGGTCGGTTAGAAGCGTCGACCACGATATTTTCAAGGAGGGAGAGTTCTGATCAAATTGAGGTCAGATCAACTTTGAGATCAAAGCAACAAGAGTCAAAGAGTTGTGCGAAAATACTATGGACTAGTCGAAGTTATCCACAAGATCAAGAAGACATCATATAGGATCCAATTGCTCCCATGGATGCGGACTAGTCGTGTTGTCCACGTTAGAAACATGAAACGTTACTCTCCCGACCTAAAAGACGTCAAGCACAAAGAGGCGACATGACCTCACACAAGGTAGAAAAATCTCCAAGCAAAGGAATCAAGAGAAACTTCAACTGAGAGGACGCCAAGAGTCAACGAACCAAGAAGTAGTTTTCAACAGTTTCTTACAGATTGGAAGAGACTCCACAACACTAAAATCAGTTGTTAGCCTCAATCTACAACACTGAGTTGTAAAGAGTTGGTTGACAGAGACGTCAACCAATTGAGTGGGGTAGGATGTCATGGTTATGCTTGTGCAAGGCATGTTGCCTATGGCTAAATAGTAGATGTCCCGATCTTGCTTGTCCAAGACGTGTTGTCCGTGGTTGCATGCTCATTCCAAGCCCCTTTTACATGCTTTCATCCTAGATTAGACATTTACCATCTCACGTTGGGTTAATACGAAGGTGTATGACCATTCACATAAACCATTTCTACACCCGCTAAGGCAATAATGCCCCAATATGTATTATAGGAGGATATGACTAGTTGTCTCTATTTCCTACCCTGAGTTATATATTATTTAAGTCGTAGTTTTTCTTTATTTGCTTATAGTCATATAACGTTACTTTCTTCGATTCTTCAAATCGATTTCAAATGTAATTCCTCGCTCACGTTTTCTAAACTTTTTCTCGCAATGTGACTCGAGGCTCGAACAAACATTCGAATTTCTCTCGATTGACTTGTTTGCTTGGTTAGAACAAGTGTCACACAATCGTCGTCCCGCTATCACAAAAGTGCGATTGTGACACTCAAAGTGAAGTTCATCACTTGTCAAGCGTACCGTAAGAATGAATATGTGAAATCTCATATCGAATAGAGAGATGAACGAAACATACCTTGTAAGAGTTCTTTATAAGGGTGTGAAAATGTCTCTCAAGTAGACGCGTTTTAAAATTGCATTTTAAAATTCGGACTCTCTCCCTAAAATTAAATAATCAAATCGATGATGAGTGAATTTGCTTATTCCTAACAATAGGTTTGTTGATTCCATGAAGTCGAGCTTACAAACAATTCATTATCTATTCTATACTATACACTAACCTTCATAAATCAAACACATTGCACAAACTCATTTTCTCTGTACCTGCTTCTTTAGATAACCAAAACACAAATTACATAAACTCAATCTTATCCGATCTATACTTGTTTAAATCACGAAACGAAACAAATACACTCCTAACCATTCATAGAATGATTTTCGACTTGATTTGATACAAAATTAAAAGTTTAAGAATTCATCAACATGGAAGAATTAAAGACACAAATATGCTTTGACTAAACTTATAATTTAGTTCTTTTTTATTTTTATGTACGAAAACCCGAACTTTCTCAAGAATATAAAGACGTACAGAAATAAAACCTACCAAAGACGCTTTAAAACTTTACTTATCCATCCCTACAGCACTATACTCATTATTCTCCTCCGAAAAAAATCTAGTACCACGAGAGTAAAATGATTTCTTTATTCACACTATTTAGTTTTTTTTAATGTGGTCAACTCCAAATCCTTCTCGAAAATACGATATTTCTATTCACACTCAAGCCTTGTCAAGTATCAACAAATAAATGAAACTTGAAAAACTTAAATCCTTCTTTGTTATCGAGTGAAATTTTTACTTCTTAGAAAAGAAAGAACAAAGATGTATATAAGACTCGAACCTTTTTCATCATAGTCATCATCAAACGAAGAATAAAATTATGACGTATTATGGAAGGAATCGAACCTTTTTCATCCAGAAACTACAACCAAGGAATTTGAGGACGAACCACAGGAAGGAGTCATCCCCTCAAATGAATGCTTGTTCTGCAGATGAGAAGTTTTGCATTTTTTTTTTTTTTTTTTTTTTTTTTTTTTTTTTTTTTTTTCTCAAATCTGTATTGAAAATCTACAAGGTAAAACTTTTAAAGCATTTTTCCACTTGGCTTATTAAGTACAAATGAAACAAAATTGAAGGCAGAAGATCAATGGCAACCTCATATGTTTGACTCAATAAACTCTCTGTACTCGCTCTTCATTTTGACTCCAGAGATATTCCTACATAAGAGAACCATTAAACAGAATATTGGTGAGAGCTACACCAGAAAAATTTCCATGCCAAGCCCACCATCAAAAATTTCTAACATTTACAAGCCATACATGAGTATAGAAATTCCCTCTCCTTTTGTTCTAATGTTCTTGAATCCCACAAACAAAGTTGCGAATGTATTAGATAGAACCTTGTTTTTAAAACCATTTAGGCCCCATTTGATATTGATTTTGTTTTTTATTTTCTGTTCTTATAAATTATTCTTGCCTCATAATTTCTTTGGTGTATTATATATTTAAATATCTTTGAATTCTTAGCTAAAAAACAAAAAAAATTTCAAACTCTACTAATTTTAGTTGTAATGATTTGAGAGGCTTTCATTATCACTCGTTAGCATTTTGATTTTTCATTTTTTTTCCTTCTACGAGTTTGTTTCCTTTGAAATTTTTTGTATCTTTCCATAATATCACTAAGAAGTTGAGATCTTGTTAAAAATTGTTGTGTTTATACTTTTTTAGATTTTGAATCATTTTTTAAAACTAAATATAAAAAACGTACATTGAAGTAGTGTTTATAAACTTACTTTTAATTCAACCAATCAAAGGGGTATCGGATAGACTTCTGTTCGGTTTCCTATTTCATAAGATCACTTAATTTATGTTTTTCTTTATTAATATTTTTATTCGTAATCTACTTTCAAAATATGTTTTTGAGATCTAACCAGATTCCTAATTCGAAAACTAGGCTTAAGATGTCAAATTCAAGAAGTGAAAATCTAAACCAAAAGAAACAGAGATGTCTAACATCAAGAGGATGAACAAAGATGAAGTATATATTCATTGCAGTGTGAATAGGCACGATAAATAGACATGAAGGAGTGTGGACAATAAATTCTAGGGCACTAGAATCTAAAAGTGGCAGCAAATAAGATTTCATTCTAAAGTCAGAAATGATCATGAGAAAAGCAATGTAAATCCACGTGGAGCTCATCGTAAAGTGGGTGCATTTATGCATCAAATATGATATAAAATAAAATGCAGAACAGACCTGATCATCTCCTTATTTTTGAAGAACTGCACGCATGGAGTACCCATAATCCCAGCTGCTTCTGCTATTTCTTGGTCTTCCTCAATATCAATTTCAACAAAATGAACATTTTGATCAAATTCATCTATCACCTGGAAGATTACAGTCAGAAGGCTAATAAGCATCAATGTTCTTCATTAACAACATCATCAGAAGAATATAACAGATAACAGTGTAATCTGTCGTCAAGAATGTCAAAATGAATAATCAGCAGTTTATCAACTGCACATATACACCAATAAACTCATTACAGACCTATTTTGTTTATTTCTATTAGATATGTAATCAGCTCTTTTCATTAAATAGCTGCTCATTCAACCTATTGCTTTAAATTTAAGTACAAAGAAAGATACTAAGAAATATTAAAGAAAAACCGACCAAAATTATCCTATCACAAACATTGTCCATTTTTCAAAATTTTAAAACCACGCTAACCAACATAGCCGTGACACTGTTCAATGAAGAAGATTTTTAAACAAGCTTCTTCAACTTTATGGGAAGATTTTTACCTATAACCACAAGCTTCTCATGTGTAATCTCAAAATTTTTAAATTTCGTGGAAACAAACTACACTTAACATTCTTAAAAGCAAGATCATCAATGTCTCTCTCTCTTTCTTCTCTGACATCTAAATGTATTCAGGCTCGCTTATGCCCACCTTGACCAATCTCATGTAACAATCGCATGATCCTACAACATCGATTATCTTAGAACGTGAAATTGTGAAATTATGTAGATGATCATATCCTGACAACCAGAAAATTTATGTATTTGAATTGATCCTACAGCACAAAAATGAACAAATTCAACATTTTCTGTAACAGTCACTGAAATAATAATGCGAGCTAGATGGATTGATCCTACACTTAAGCCAATGAACAACTTGACATTTTCTACCTTGCTGAGAATTGGCTTCAGAGTCCTACATGGGCCACACGTTGGTGACGTATATAGTACACATATAAGCCTGGGGCTTTCATGGTATAGTTTCCGAAGAGCATACTGTGGAGCAGAAATGTAGGAGATATTAAAAAAAAAAATTAGTTAATGACAAATAACATTTTGAAAGCCTCAACTGTAGAAGAATAAAATGATATATCACAAAACTTGAAACATAATGAGAACAATACATACCTGGCCTTTATGCTTTGTAAGTGTGATATCAAAACCTTCTTGAACATCCCGGCCTGTCGGTTCCTTCTTAACCTCTTCAGTTTGGGGCTGCAAAAGCAAATACATAAAGGATTACTTTAGGGTCAATACACTACTTGTGGTAGACCTGAAGCACAAAATGAGTTGCTCAATATGCACAAAAACAAGAACAGGACTTTGTCATTTGTTAAGTCACTCAAATCTCAACAAACAAATATTATGGTTGAAAATGCTGAAAGAACCTGAGGTTGGACTTTAAATCAAACAAAATAAATTCCCAATTCTCTTCAACATAACTCAGTAATTCTTACTCCAAAAGAGAAAAAATCAGTAATTTGAATCTGTGGTATCCCACTGGCTGAGAAGAAATCAGTCAACCAACCAACCAACTGCAATAGGGTTTCAATACCTGGTGGAACTCAATAAGAAGATTCTCGCTCACAAGATAGCGCTCAACTGATAAAGCAGCAATGCATCCAGATCCAGCAGCTGTAATAGCTTGCCTCCATTCATGATCCTGAGAAATTACAAAGAAACAAAATCAAAAGATGATACAAATCATGTCAATCTCATTTTTCCAAGAAAAAAAGATTGATAGAAATTAGATAATGAATTTGACTAGAGAACAGTTTTTGTGCCTCTATGTCACATCATGATCACACCATGTGGACATGCTCAATTTGCCAACATAGTTCCTTGATTTAGTTGATTTACAAACATCAGAAGTTGATGCACACCATAATACATTAAGATGGAAAGATGCTAAAACTAATATTTTCCAAGAGCATGCAAATCTACTACCTGGAGAAGTTACGAGTTACCCTGGAAACATAAGAAAAGTGGGACATTCATTCTCCTAAAAGACTATGTCATAAGCCATATTGCTTTAATTGCAGAAATGGTGAATTGATCAGATATAGAATGAAAAATCCACATAGTTTATGAAAGCAAGAGTTATATGTGGGTCTCAAAACTGAAAAGAATTAATTCTACTTTGTGAAAAGGTTAAACTTCTCTTGTTTCCTTCCATTTTTCAATGAATAGTCCGTTTCACGTTCAAAATAAATTGAACTTTTACTTCGACTATCATGCTTGGTAGGCTACATCTGTTTTAACTGTAATAAACATGAAAATACCCATATAATGTGCCTCGGGAGACAATTCTGATGCAAACAAGAGTCTTAAAGAACCTGCACTGGTATGAGCGATAGCAATAATCAAGAATGCACTTTCAGAAGGAAAATACCTGCACATCTCCAGCGGCAAATACACCTTCGACAGAAGTTTTCGCAGTACCATCCTGCACTAACACATACCCAGAGCTATCTAGCTCAACCTGGCCTTTCAATAACTGGCTGTTTGGTGAATGACCTATTCCATAAAATAAACCCTTTGCCTCAAGCACTGATTCTTCCCCAGAATCAACTTTTCGAACTAAAATGCCAGACATTTGCCCTTTTGTATTGCTAACAATGTCCACAGCTTCCGTGTTAAAGTGCAAGGTAACATTTGGACAGTTGAACACTCTGAAACATTCGTGATAATCAACCTGTTAAACAAACATTCAGGGAGTTGAAAACTCACATACAAATTGTTTATTAGTAAACCTAGAGACAGTTGGGAGTCAGTACAAAAGGCTGTAGAGCCAGGTACAAGGCGAGACTATTACGAGCATAATTTATATAGAACAATGAACCTAGATTAGCAGGAAATTACTGTTATACAACTGTGAAGAGGAATGAAAAATTACGTTTTAAAGACACTCTAAAATTTATCCAGCCTACCGAGTTTTCAAGTCTTCCACTATTCTCAAAAGGCTCTACACTAGATTGGTAAATTGAAGTTTTGATTTCCTTCTTCTCGCATATCCAATCACTTAATAGGCCGTACTGTAGGATTTCCCATAACTCAAAAAGTCACCTATTCTAATGCACATGATAGATTGTTTCGATATCGCCAAATGAACATATAGAAGAAATAAAAGAAAACAATACAAACCAGTTCTGCAAATAACAAACATGTCATTGTCTACTTTATTCCATTATGGAAATCCAAATGTCCTAGGAGGATTAATATCTAATATGGATTATAACAGTTGTTTGAATTCCTCGGAAGTATTACAACTGAAGATCCATTCAACTACTTTATTGCTTTCTTGGTGTCCTCTATGTTGCTCGGACTCAGAAACATTAATCACTTATTCTCTAATTGTTCTTTTGCCTTATCTTGCTGGTACAAGTTTTTTGATACATTCAGAATTCAATAGGTTTTCCACAACAACTCTAAGAGCAATTCTACTCACCTACTCTCCGTGCCTTGCCTTCCTTCTAGACCTTATCTTTTGTGGGTCAATGCTTCTATAGCTGTTATCCCCAAACTTCGATGGGAGCAGAATCTGAGGATTTTTTAAAATAAGGAAAGAAATTGGTTGGCATGTTTTGAGACGGCCAAGCTTAAAGCATCCCGTTGTTCTTCTCTATCCAACCATTTTCAAGCATTTTCTCTTCAAGATATTTGCTTCAATTGGGAAGTTTTCATTTTTACTTGATCATTCTGTTTTGTATTGGGTTACATTATTTATTACCTCTTTTTTGTTTCTTTTTTTTGCTATTTCTCCTTTGTAGAGCTTGTATTTAGAATTAATGAAAAGTTTTGTTTCCTTTCCTTTCAGAAAAAGAAAATGATGTCGTCCTCCAAATATAGGAATAAGCTTGCTTTTGAATTTTGATTAAACTAAAAGTACAGACATTAGACAAGTTTGCATCTAATAGATCAAGCTCTAAAAGTACCTAATAGGTCCTTCCTTTTAATTTTGTGTTTAACGAGTTCGTGTCATATTAAATTTTTAAAAAATTAACCAATCTATTAGTTATATATTTGATAAATGATCACTATGAGTCAGACTCAATAGAATTTGATCAATCCTTTTTTCTGTCGTTAATTTGTTTGATAGGACCTTAAATTTTAAATTTTGTGTCTAACATATCCATGAATTAAAGAAAATTTGAAATTTTAAAATAGGTCGAGGGTTAATAATAAGACACAAAAAGTTCAAAAAGCGATTAAAAAATTTTAAAATTTTAGAGACTAAATAAACACATTTGAAAGTTGAAAAACTAAACTTGTAATTCATACCTAAATTTTTAAGACAACAAATATTTATTAAAAGGATATAACACGACACAGGCCATAGAAGTTGGTAAGCCAATTTGGATAGTTTAAACTTTAAAGTCAGCAGTCACTACAATTCACTAGCATAAAGTAGATAGCAGGAAACCCCATAATAGTTTCCAAACAAAAGGTTTCTCTTCCCAGAAACACGTTATTATATTCCTATTTCAAAAAACAGACACACAGCAAAGGTCGAAAGATGAGACATTCTTACCCTAAAAGTACATGGTATTTACAAGATATCTAACCAACTACTACAAAATAAAAATGATTCATTGCCAAAATATTGAATGCATACCTATCTTGCATTGCTTTAGAAGCCCTGAGTTGATCCTTGCGCACAAGTAAATGAACATGACGAGCATATTTAGTCAGGTACAAGGCTTCCTCTGTTGCTGTATCACCTCCTCCAACAACAGCAAGTACTTGCCCTTTAAACAAGGGTGATGCTCCATCACAAATTGCACAAGCACTAATTCCCCTACTCCAAAATTCATCTTCACGAGGTAACCTAAGTCGTCTTGCTGTCGCTCCCGTTGCATATATTATACTATGGCACTTAACCTGGAACATTTGAGGAGGAAAAGCCAAAGAAGAAAATCAGGAAGAAAAGCAACGTGTATTTTTTAAACACCAACACGGATTAACTGAATTGCTTATAGGCATAAACATGAAATAATTAATGAAATGCATCAAAATAAGGAAAAGGCTGAAGTCCAAATTATTCTTTGATTCTTAGGTAACAAAAAAAAAAATCTTTGGGAAAAGTACTAGCACGGTATGAACTGATGATTCTACATAAACATAAAGACTCTTGAAGAGGAAGTCAAGAATCCAGAGTTTATTCATACATTTCGATAGAAAATAATCCATTACCTTGCGTTCACTACTTTGTACAGTAAATGGTCTATTCTTCAAATCAATAGACTCCACATCTTCCTGAAATAATTCAGCTCCCCATCGCTCAGCTTGCTTCCGCATCCTGTCCAATATAATACCAAGATTATAACCAATAAAATCTCTTCCCATAGATCCGTACTAAATGTCTCTTCCATTGTGTAGAAAGCAAGAAGAACCAAAGAATTTCCCATACTTCATATTACTTTACCTATCCATCAGATCTGGACCAGTAATTCCATCAGGAAACCCAGGAAAATTCTCCACTTCTGTAGTAGTCATTAACTGTCCTCCGGGAACACCACCTGCTTGGAAACCCTCAAACACTACAGGTTTTAAATTTGCCCGAGCTGCATATATGGCTGCAGTATGTCCAGCAGGACCAGAACCTATGATTACCAGATTCTCAATTCCTGTTATAAAGAACACATGATCATTCTCATTATCTTATGCAAATACAGATCAAAATTGCAACTTCTTACACATATAAATGTAAATAAATAAAAACTAATACCTAGCATTTCCACATATTAGAAACCAAATTTTTTTCTTTCCATGAAGGTAACTATATCATGCAAAACGATAGAAGAAAACCTTGCAAAGTAAAACAATGTCAACCAAAAAAGTATATAGAATTGCAACATCATATGTGGTCATTAAGTTTATATGTTAACCAAATAAATTACAACCACAATGTCTACATTACAACTATGAAGAGGAAAGCTAAATGAAATGTTGGGATGAGTGAAATAACCTTGACATATGTGAGTATCAGAGTTAGCTTGTGTGCACCTCGACTAGAAACGTTGGGATAAATAAAATAAATGACAACAATTATTTCTAGAACAACAGCTCATTTCAGCTTGGAAAGAACTTATCCAACTACATTACATACATCAGCTTAGATATTGTCCAAGGAACAAGAGGACATATTGATCATGAGGTGCAACGGGAGAAATGCCTATTATTAGTTCAAAATCGTGTAAAGAATCACGTTTCTACTTTTTTTTATTTTATTTATAAGAAACCAAGCTTTCATTGAGATTGATGAAAAAATATACAATGGCATACAAAAACAACCCCAAGAAAACAAACACCCTCATGCCCAGTTTCAAAAAGGAGTCCTAGTCCAAAAGAACAAGGCTAAGCTGATAATTACAAAAATATTTATTTATAAATACTCATAAAAAAGGAATTAATCCTAATCAAATCCAAAAAAAAATCCACCCCACAAAAAATTCTAAAGTTCCTCTCAAACCAAACACCCCACAACATGGCAAAAAAGCAAGGCTGCTAAAGAATCCTCTCTGTTATGGAAAGAAGGGTTGAAGAGCACCTCCTCAAACATCAAACAACACTTGATATTACGGAGATGTTAAATAAGGAAAGGAAGTATAACAGGATTCCACTCAACACCAACTGAATTAAGGCCAATCTTCCCTTTTGGTAGAAGAAAACCTTTTTTCCACAACAACAACCTTTTCTGAATTTTCTCCACCACCAAAATCCAAAAACACATAGATCTTAGATTATCACCGAGAGAAAGACCGATAAGCAACAGGAAACTGACTAACTTCGCACCCACCAAAGAGGCCCAATAGCTTAACTTTGCAGGCTCACACTTACTTCAAAAATGGTGTTTTTCCATTGATTTATTCTTAAACCCAATATAGGTTGAAAGAAAAACAAAAATTCATTAAGATTCCTAAAGGAGTTCTCCTTTTCATAATAGAAAAAGAAAGTGTCGTCAGCAAATTGATGACGCAACAACTGAACTCCATCATAACCCACCAGAAAGCCCTCCACCACACCTTTCTCCACACCAGCATACACTAATCTGCTAAGAACGTCCAACACCAGATGAAACAGAAAGGGCGAAATAAGATCACCTTGTCTAAGACTCTCTGCAAAGATTTTACCCCTTGGTTTGCCACTGACCAATATGGTGACGTTAGCTGACCAAACACATTCTAACTCCATGCTCTCCATTTAAACCAAAAACTTTTTTTGCACAAAACTCTATCCGGGAAGCCCCAGCCCACGTGTTTCTCAAAATCTACATTCATAATTGCCCCTTCTTTCTTCCTCACTCTATAATCCTCAATGGCTTCACTTGCAATCAAAACTTATTCTAAAATTTGCCTACCCACAGTAAAAGCTCTTTGGCCGTTCAAATTAGTACTTGGGAGCACTTTCCTGAGTCTCTCTCAATAGTATTCGACTTTGAAAGCTTTTCTTTTTTGGGATCAGACAAACATAAATCTCATTCATAGCAGTGTCTATAATTTCATCCCTGGTTAAACTCACTGAAAACATTTCCCAGGTCCTCCCTCACAATCAAAGTTATCTTGATAAAACGCCAAAGTGAAATGATCCGGCCCTAGTGAGTTATTATTATCAAGGTTGGTGAAATTGTGAGTTAATGAATTGCATAATTGTGTGATCCTGGCATGGCATCTNAATGATTATATTTCCGTACATTAGAAAACTAGAAAAAGTAAGAAAAATCGTAGTCACGTGGAAAATGGAGACCATGGATTTTAGATCAGAAAAATTAAACATCGAAATTAAAGTGCTAAAAAACCTTACAAGATTTAAAATGTTGAGGTCTCAATATTTTTATAGAAATTTCGATAAAATGTCGATGTCAATGGATATTTCTTGAAAATGTTGTGCAAACAAAAGATTCAAAAAAAACTTTTTAAATTAATAAATTAACAATTTACACTTGATGAATTAAAATTCTCGTTGTTTCAACGTCATATTCGAGTACTAGAACAAGCTGTAACTCGATTCCCATCAAAATGACAGAAATGAAGACGAGATATTCAAATCACAAAGCTTTACTGCAGCAGACTTTACAAAAACGCACAACCTCCAAAAGATAAAAGTTCAAAGACTACGCTAATAAAAACATGCGCATTGATTATATATCCAAAACGCAAGAAAAATCGTAGGATTTCACATAGGAAACATCAACATCAAAATCAATTTCCAATCTCGAATTTCCTCAAAACAACGAAAAGTCTAGAGAAGCCTCACAAACCTTCAGCTGGACCCCTAAACACAGTCACACATCCAATTCAACAGATGAAAACACAGTTACACGCTTAAAAACACGGCATAAATACATACATTAACAGAGATAGAGATAGAGATAGAGATAGAGATAGAGATAGAGACAGAGAGAAGCAAAAATGGAGGGAACCTGGAGAGGTGGAGATGTCATCGGAAGAGGCGCGAGGGCGAAGAAGAGGACGAGAAGGAGGAGAGCGGAAGGAGGAGCGGCGACGAGAGGAAGGAGAGCGGAGGAGGATGAGGCGATGAGGAGGCGGAGGAAGAGCATTGGAGAGGGCGGCCATGGCGGAGAAGTGGTGGGAGGAAACGGAGGGGCCGATTCCTATCTGGAGAGAAGCAGCCATCTGAGTTTGAGACCATACAAAAGGAAGCACTCGGAGTTAAAAACGATACAGATTACAGACACCTTTCTTGGGGATTGTGACACACGCGCTCTATGTTTTATCCGGAACTCGCTTCCGTTGTGCTTATATTGGATTTCAGATTATCCACGTGGACTTCAATAAATTAGACCAAATAATAATAATAATAATAATAATAATAATAATAATCAAAGGTAACAGTGTCTACTGACCAACACGAGCTCTTTTAGCATATTATCGAGAGGTCACCCTACATAGAATTATTTTCAAGCAACTTACAAGTTATCGAGATGCCACTCAACATAAAATTATTTTCAAGCACACCGGGAGGTCACCCAATATAGAATTATTTTTCAAGCAGCTTGTAAGTCCTCGGGAGGTCACCCAATATAGAGTTATTTTCAAGCAGCTTGTAAGTCCACAGGAGGTTACCCGACATAAAATTATTTTAAGCAACTTCTAAGAGTGGAGACTATCACACAAATCAGCTTGTAAGTCATTGGGAGGTCGCCCGACATAGAATTATTTTTCAAGCAGCTTGTAAGTCCTCAGGAGGTCACCCAGCATAGAATTATTTTCAAGCAGCTTATAAGTCCTCGGGAGGTTACCCGACATAAAATTATTTTAAGCAGCTTGTAAGAGTGAAGACTATCCCGCAAATCAGCTTGTAAGTCATCGAGAGGTTGCCCAACATAGAATTATTTCTCAAGCAGCTTGTAAGTTCTCGGGAGGTCACCCCAGCATAGAATTATTTTCAAGTAGCTTGTAACTCCTCAAAAGGTCACCCAACATAGAATTATTTTCAAGCAGCTTGTAAGTGCTCGAGAGGTCACCCAGCGTAGAATTATGTTCAAGCAACTTGTAAGTGCTTGGGAGGTCACCCAACATAGAATTATTTTCAAGCAGCTTGTAAGTCTCGAGAGGTCACCCAACATAGAATTATCTTAAGCATCTTGTAAGAGTGAACACTATCCCACAGATCAAGCAAACTGTTACAATTATACTATGAAGAGAGTAGGTTGTGACAGTCACGTCGAGATAAGCAAAGCGGCGACCCTCAAGAGGCGCTAATTCGATGACCAATATAGAAAAATACCATGATGCGATCGAGCGAGACGGTGTATCATTCAACACACCAAAATTTGAGTTGAATTATGTTCATTATTTAATAAGGGTTATTCAGGTTGAAAAAGCTTACAACCCGAGCAATTAAGTTGGGTCTAAAAAAATGTCATAACTCGACCCGACCCAACTTACAAACCTAAATTTTGTGTTTAAAATTCCGTTTTTTTTTCTCCTTATCAACCACTTAATTAAACTATAAAAACTAAATTATGAGACCAAACCAAAATATGAAATAAATTGAAGTTAATTTCAAATTATAAATTAAATAAATTTCTAATTTAACTTATTATTATTTTTTGTTATTAAATAAAATATTTAATTAATTAATTAATTTTTTCATAAGGGCAAAACGGGTAAAGAATTATGTAAGGTGGAGAAAGGGTTCAGCGGCCAAACCAAATTGAAATCCGATTTATTTTAGTCAAAATTGAACCATTTTTTTTTTCACCTTTTCACATTAGCGCGTGTGTTACACGCTTGTCCAAATGCATTTAATTTACAAATTTACTCAATAGTCCCTAAGAAAGTTAGAATTTAATTATTGTAATTTTAAATGTTAAAATTCCATTCTTATATTTCCATAAAAGTTCATAAATAATCATTATAGCGGGTTAAGATCGTCATTTTATCAAATTACAGGGACTAAATTTCAATTTTTATTTATTTTTCTCTCTCAATACACGAGTCATATTTGACTCGATTCTTCCAACTATTGGTTAAAATCGTCATTTTATCTAATTACAGGGACTAAATTTCAATTTTTTTCTTATTTTTTCTCCCCGTACACTGAGTTATATTTGACCAGATTCTTCTAACTATGGGTTAAAATCATCATTTTATCAAACTACCGGGACTAAAAAAATCTCTCATTTTATCAAATCATAGGGATTAAATTTCATATTTTTTATTTTACCGGATTCTTCCAACTAATAGACCAACATACCCTAAAGTTCAAAAAATATCTCGTACAATAAATTTTTCATGAAACATATTTCCACGTCTATATTGTAATACATGTGTGAACGTTGAAAGTGTATCGTCTCAAGTGTTTTCTATACACTTGCAAATATGGTAATTTTCGAGCGTTTATAGCAGTCCAAGCCCACCATTAGCCAATGTTGTCTTTTTTGGGCTTTCCCTCAAGATTTTTAAAACGCGTCGGCTAGAGAGAGGTTTCCATACCCTTATAAAGAATGTTTCGCTCTCCTCCACAACCGATGTGGGATGTCACATATTTGGATCAGATCATTTATAGCAATTATAAAGTGATCGAATCAATACTGTTACCAACAAAAAGCATCCAACCTCATTCATACACTATGCACCTTATAAGTTGCTGTTAGGATCACACAACAACACGCTCGATCTAGATGAACACGGGAGAATATTGGCTAAAGGTTTTGTATTGATGAAAGAGAATACATAAAGAATTTCAAATGAGTGAGAATATATATAAATATATGGTTCAGCCTACTATATCCATATATAGCTAACAATTTACTCTTATTTACCATATATAGTTTTACTATGTATAAGCTATAAATAACCCGTCTCCTTAACCTAACACTTATTACTTATTGCTCCGAGATTATACTAATAATATTAAATTATAAATAAAATAATCAAAATTATTATTAAAAATTAAATAATTAATTACGAGATTTTAGGACATAAATGTTCAACAGATGACAATAAATTATGAGAGAGTAGGAAGAACATTTTTGAACCCAATTATCTAAAGAAAAACATAAATAAAAAATTTCACTCACGACAACGATGCAACTCTTCCAAAGACCAATTCTCTCGGTGTAGAGCTTCTAATCTCTAAACTAATCAGTATGAAAGATCGACACAACATGACGTGGTTTACAATGATTTTCTTTAAAAAAAAAACGTTTTAACTATAACGAATTTAACATTTTTATATTATTTATAGAAGAAACTTGAACTTTCACTCTCATAGATAAAATTTCTTATTAGATTATGATAATTAACGATAGATCAAACTCTTGTAGATGATATGAGCCAAGGCTCTTCAAATGGATAGAAGCTGGTCGAGAATGGTACCAAAATTTACGTACGATTCTATGATTCAAGTCGAGAAGGCTACAAGTTATTCTCCTCGAACAATTACTTATCTCACTTGCATCCTCGAGCAAATTCTTGGATGACAAGCTTACGAGAAAATCATGATCGAATTTTAAAATGATGTTATTATAAGATATGTTATAAGGTAGGTGTTGACCCACCGCTTGACTTTCTCTCTTAAAATTGAGATGAAATTAGGTGAAGAAATTGTGTTGTTGTAATCAAAGAAAGTGAAGCATCAAACTCTCCCAACTAAAAAAAAATAGAGGACAAGAAAATAGCTTCAAAATTATGTTTTTACTCGAGAGAAAATTAATCAGGTATCTCGTATGAGCAAAACCCGTCGATCGACTTGGCGTTGTATTTGTTAAGATCGCACAACGACATACATACTCGATCTAGATGAACACAAAGAACCCGATAGAGAAAATGCAAGAACAATAATGGCTAAAAGATTTGTATTGATGATTACAAGTATGTACAGTAAAAGAGTATACAAAAAAGTACTGTCCAGGTGATATATATATATATATATATATATATATATATATATATATATATATATATATGGTTTAACTTACCGGATATAACCATATAGCTTTTTACTATTTATATGTCATTTACCAAATATAGTTTTACTATGTATAACAGTCGACTAAACTATAAATAAGGAGCAATTATATTGAATTAAACCACATGTTCCATTGTTTATGCACCTTGGTACTTCTATGGGCAAATCAAGGCTAGTAGAGGATCATTGAGCGTCGTGCTGAATGTCTTTACCATTTTTTCTCTCTCGTTTTGGTCCATATGTAATGTGGCAGCTAAGTAAATGAGGGGTATATGAATGAACTGAGATTATATCTGAATGAGTGATTCGATCGATAGGATGACTAGGAGAGTCTTCAGAGAATTGAAAGTTACTATATATACCAACAAGGTGCACTTCCATTTTTTTATGGCGGGATTATAGGAACTATAAAATTAAAGTGTGTTCTACATCTTTTGAAAATTGTCTTAAGAAGTATATGAGTGAGGATAAAGTATGCTGAAAGAACTCGTGTTGATTATTGCACAAAAAAACAGGAGAATGTTAGGGCTATCAGGTGCTGAATCCTAAACATGGATCATTGCACGTAACTTAAATTGTGATAGCTACAACGCTTAGCTATATTCACACCTAATCCATCGTTGAATGTTATCCATTTTAAATTTCAAAAGTTTCACCGATACTAAGCTTCCAACTTTAGTTTTAAAAAGGCGTTGAGCTTTACTCACTTTATCATTTAAACAACAATTATTATATTTTAAGCTCAACAATATATGAGAGAGGAAGAATTCAAAATTTTAATGTCTTAGTCGAGAGTAGAGATATCCATTTCACTGCTCGGGAGGGGAATGAGAGAGAAAGTGAGAAATATTTTTCCGTATTAGATAAATAGGTCCAGGAATGGGATTATATTCCCCGTCCCTATTCATGCTCAATTCCCCATCTGCTCTGTCCTACTCACATAATATAATGACATGCTTAGAATTAATATAGGGAGTACTTGAGATTGAGTGACATATTCGTGAGAGTCTTCGTAGTGTGATGGTGAGGTATTCACTTGTAACACTTTGTTTATTAGTAATTGGTTGCTACCCGTGGATGCAGGGGAACTTCTTCTATCTGAAACACGTAAATATCTTGGTGTTTCTTTGTGTAATTACGTTCATTGATGTTGTGAGTACATTTGTTCCGCTTTCGACACACAACATATATAAATAGGTAAAAATTCTTTACGGGTAATTCAATCTCCGCAAAAATAAATGGAGAATTCACAGTAAGTGGTGAGGATGAGATTAGAAAGGTTTCTCCGTCTTTGTCCACTCACGTAGATATCTGTAGTCGAAAGTATATATTTTAAGCCAATTAACATTGAAATTGAAGTTTTAAAACAAAATCAAAACTTTCTAGAATTCATAAATCAAACAAATTAAAGAAATATGATTTATCGTAAAAATTCAAACACTAAAACTATAGTTTAACCTTAAAAAAAACAAAAAAATGTTTAGTTTCTCAAAACCTCTCACTCACTCCATTGACCAAAAGATGGTTAGTCAAACCACACCACATTACAAGAAAACCATACTCTTTTACCCAACAACCAAAATTCATTAAATTTATTCAAATTTTATTTACTTAATTATTTTTTAAATAAATTAATTTACAAGATCACCAAACAATCTCTGACTATAAACATAGAAATGGTCCATTTTTTAGAGAGAGAAACCCAAATAAGAGAGAGAGAGAGAGAGAGAGAGAGAAATTCTTCATTTTTTCATTTTTTAAAAAAAAAACCCATTAATTCTCTTCTCCTAAAGTCCATAAAAATCCAATCTTTCATTCATTTCCTCATCTCTTTGCGTTGAATTTTGGTGTTTTGAGTGTTCATGGAGGCCGGAGTGAGCGATAATAATGGTGATCAGAAGGGGTTGCGGTTGCCGTTGCCGTCGCCGCCGCGGACGGTGGAGAGTATGATGAAAAAGTCAACGCCGCCGCCGTTTCTGGTGAAGACTTATACGGTGGTGGAGGATCCGGCGACGGATAAGGTGATATCGTGGAACGGCGAGGGGACGGCGTTTGTGGTTTGGCAGACGGCGGAGTTCGCAAAGGATGTTTTGCCGAAGCTCTTTAAACACTGCAATTTCTCTAGCTTTGTTCGCCAGCTTAATACTTATGTACGTATCCTTTTTATTTTTTTTTTCTTTATTATTTTTTTTTAAACCCTATTTTAAAATTTTTTTCCTTTAATTTTCGGGTTGAGTTACAAACACGTGAGTGGAAATTTGAATAGACAAAACCCGAACGACGACGAAGGAAGAAGGATCATCTTAGATTAAGAAAAATTGTAGACAATATTTTCCCGAGAAGTTTAATTTCTGAACCTTTTAATCGTGTTTAATGATTAATGAGTTAAATTTTAAAAGTTTCTAATAAATTCATGAATTAAAATTTTATCTTTTCTCGAGTAATTTCTAGCTTCGTCATAGAACAGGTATCCTTACTACTTAACTAGGTTCGGATTTAGTTTATAAATTTATTTAAATTTTGATAATTTAAAAAAATAATGAAAATTGAATAAATAATATTTTCTTTTAAAATATTAAGAAAGAAAACAAAAATAATGCAAAAACTCGAGTCAACTAAAAAAATTTAATTTTCCATTTTTATTAAATACTTTACAAACCTAAACCCATTTTCCAAAATTTTATTTTATTTTTATTTTTTACCAACCCATTATTATTTTTAAATAAAAAAAGTAGGGTCCTTACATGCCACGTGTCATTTTATTGCAAATGATTGACTTGGTCAAAGCCAATATGAATTAACTATATTTATTTATTTATGGTAAAATTACCTTTAACTAATACGTTTTATTAAGAACTTAATCCATTTTAGAAGAAAGATTAAGGGCAAAATAGTAAATTTCGTGAATAAGAGTAAAGTACTATAGCAAACGTGAAGTTTAGGGTTTAAGGTTTTATAAGTCGATAAGCTGATCGATCCTTCTCTCAAAGTTTAAATTTTTATTGAAGGGATTTCGAAAGGTGACGACAACAAGGTGGGAGTTTTGCAACGACAAATTTCGAAAGGGCGAAAAGGAAAAGCTTTGTGAAATACGAAGACGAAAGGCATGGACCAACAAGCAACAACACGAGGTACAACACGAGGTCGATGAAGATCAGAGATCTTCGTCTTCAAACTCATCGTCGTCCCAATACAATACACTAATGGATGAGAACAAGAGGTTGAAGAAGGAAAATGGGGACTTAAGCTCAGAGCTTGCAAGCATGAAAGGGAAGTGCAGAGAGCTTCTTGATTTGGTGGCTAAGTATGGGAATGGTTCAAGGAAAGAAGATGAAGATGAGAGGCCAAAGCTGTTTGGTGTGAGGTTGGAAGTTGAAGGAGAGAGGAGGAGGAAGACAAAAAGGGCTGAAGAGACAGCTTTTTTGCCTTCTCAATCATGCAAATAGAATTATTAAGCTATTTATGAAGAACATAGAAGCATAATCTGTAAAAAAGAATGAATTTATGGAAGATTAATAAGGGCTGAATCGCTAATGTGTAAAAAGATGGGCACAAGCTCGATCTTTCGATCCATATGATCGATGTAAGTTGACATTATTTCTAAAACGGTTGGTTAGATCTCATGATTGTAATAGCTAAGTAGATACTATTATTTATGGGCTTTCTCTTTCGGGCTTCCTTTCTGGGCTTTTTAAAACGCGTATGCTAGAAAGAGGTTTTCATTCTCTTATAAAAAAAATGTTTCGTTCCCATCTTCAACCTGTGGGATCTCACAATCCACCCCCTTTCGAGGTCCAGCGTCATTGTTGGTACATCGCTCAGTGCCTAGCTTTGATACCATTTGTAACCGCCCAAACCCACTGCTAATAGATATTGTCCGCTTTGGCCCGTTATGTATTGTTGTCAGCCTCACGGTTTTAAAAAGCGTATGCTAGGGAGAGGTTTCCATGCCCTTATAAAGGATGCTTCGTTCCCCTCTTTAACTGAAGTGGGATCTCGCAATCCACCCCCTTTCGAGGCCTAGTGTCCTTGCTGACACATCACTCCGGTGCCTAGCTCCGATATCCTTTGTAACAGCCCAACCCACCGCTAACAATATTGTTCGCTTTGGCCCGTTATGTATCACCATCAGCCTCACGGTTTTAAAACGCGTCTGCTAGGGAGAGGTTTCCACACCCTTATAAAAAATGTTTCGTTCCCTCTTCAACTGAAGTGGGATCTCGCAATCCACCCCCTTTCGGGCCCAGTGTCCTCGCTAACACATCACTCCGGTGCCTAGCTCTAATATCCTTTGTAGCAGCCCAACCCACCGCTAACAAATATTATTCGCTTTGGCTCGTTATGTATTACCGTCAGCCTCACGATTTTAAAACGCGTCTACTAGGGAGAGGTTTCCACACCTTTATAAAGAATGCTTCGTTTCTCTCTCCAACCGATGTGGGATCTCACAATTTACCCCCTTTCAGGGTCCAGCGTCCTCGCTGACACATTGCTCAATACCTAGCTTTGATACCATTTGTAACAGCCCAAACCCACCGGTAACAGATATTGTTCGCTTTAGCCCATTATGTATCACCGTCAGCCTCACAGTTTTAAAACTCGTCTACTAGGGAGAGGTTTCCACACCTTTATAAAGAATGCTTCGTTTCCCTTTCCAACCGATGTGGGATCTTACAATTTACCCACTTTCAGGGTCCAGTGTCCTCGCTGACACATCGCTCGATGCCTAGCTTTGATACCATTTAACCGCCCAAACCCACCAGTAATAGATATTATCCGCTTTAGCCCCTTGTGTATCACCGTCAACCTCACGATTTTAAAACGCATCTGGTAGGGAGAGGTTTCCACACCCTAATAAAGAATGGTTCGTTACCCTTTCCAACCGATGTGAGATCGAACACTGATGCTCTCTTTTAGATAGGAATCCCAGCCCTCAGTTTTTAAAATGGCTTTGAGTGCAGGCTAGAGCCGCAGGAAACCACAGAACGAAAATCATAAGAACCAATAAGCAATAAAGAACCTCGTGGACTTCTGCATTAAAATAAGCATTTGTCGTTCATGAAACATCCAAAGCATCTCAAATAACATTGTTATATTAACTCAGTTGCAGCAAACTAAAGTTTCTTGAATGAGAAAGGATATGCACATTACGTAAGTATGAAATGTCACCTATACTTTTGATTAAGGATTCGATGCAAAATGGTTAAATATCGTTTCCAACGTCGATTGGCTGAGACTGTATTCGGCAATTCCGAGTCGTTTTCTGGACGAAAGAAAACATCATAACAAGAATATAGATCAGACAGATGAACGAGGGAAGTGATTCGGAACGTTATAGGGGGAATAATGAAGTAATGAATAATCTTACCTGTTTCTCTCTATGTGTCCAAAAGCATCAGCAAGCGAGAGACCATCCTCCCCGTAAGGCAACTGCATTTGAGAAACAGAACTTTCGTTTAAGAACGAACACATATCAATCTTCCAGAAAACGACATGCATTACCATGAACAAAATGATCGTTGCACGCTGGTTAATGTTAGGAATCACGGACCTCCACAGTGGTATGATATTGCCCACTTTGAGCATAAGCTCTTGTGGCTTTGGTTTGGGCTTCCCCAAAAGGCCTCCTTCCATGGAGATGTATTTGTTACCCTAAATTAGCCAAGGTGGGACTCCCTCCTGACAATCCTCAACAATCCTCAACAATCCTCCCCTCGAACAAAGTACAATATAGAACCTCCCCTAAGGTCTATGGAGCCCTCGAACAACCTTCCCTTAATCGAGGCTCGACTCCTTTGGAGTCCCCAAACAAAGTACGTCTTTGTTCGACACTTCAGTCACTTTAGACTACACCTTCGAGACTCTAACTTCTTTGTTCGACATTTGAGGATTTTATTGACATAGCTAAGTTAAGGGCATGACTCTAATACCACGTTAGGAATCACGACTCTCCACAATGGTATGATATTGTCCACTTTGAGCATAAGCTCTCATGGCTTTGCTTTGGACTTCACCAAAAAGCCTAATGCCAATAGAGATGTATTCTTACTTATAAACTCAGGATCATTCCCTAAATTAGCCCACGTGGGACTCCCTCCCAACAATCTTCAACAATTAACGTTATCGATTCAGATCAGTGGTTGGGCAAGAGCTCAATATTCAATCATCAAAATGTTGATTTAGCGAAAACGTGAAACGCAAAAAAGGAATACGAGAATATGCAAACGCCCATCTTTGCTTATACTAAATTCTATGCATCTTTGCTTCAGAAAGTCACTATTGATCATACCTGATATTTCATACTTAAGCCGTTGCAGCCATGAAATGTTGCACCGGGAAATGAAGAGAGAATAAATGAATTAATCTCTGAGAACTTTTCTGTCGCTAACCACCACTCAGAAAATATAGGTAATGGTATACTGCCTACAAAATCCATAGAGAAAGATAGACATAAGATAATTAGGTAACATAAATAAGTAATGTAATAGACATAAGATAATTCGGGGCCGACGCTGGCACACCGCTTGGTGTCCACCCCATTTGGGGCTCAACCTCCTTGCTAGCACACCGTCCGGTGTCTGGCTCTAATATCATTTGTAACAGCCAAAGCCCACCGCTAGCCGACATTGTCCTTTTTGGATTTTCCTTTTCGGGTTTCCATTCAAGGTTTCTAAAGCACGTCTGCTAGGGAGAGGTTTCCACACCCTCATAAAGAATGCTTCGTTCCCCTCTCTAACTGATGTGAGATCTCACATGATACCTTGATAGTAGAACGCCGGGCGGGTCTCCGATGAAAATAAAATGAATTTCAGGGAGAGAATAAGAAGAATACAAACAACGATTCTACATACCGTCTCGAAACAATTGCTCTGTCAATTGTTCACCACAAACTCCAGGAGCAGTAGACGGTGAGGACACAAGTGTTCTTACCCTTTCTTCATTTCCAAGCCAACGTCCAATTATGGTTAACATTTGCCTAGACAAACTAATCTCTGTCACTGATTGATTTTCAGGCGTAATGGGTATAATAGCTTCTATACAAACTTCAATGTCACTCAATAAGCCTCTTCGGTGTGAGGGAAAATCAAGAACACCCTCACGAATATGTTGGCAAAAGTTATGCAAGTCCTCCGAGTCGATTTCATGAGGTTTGACCTGTAGAAATAGGATTGAAATCAAACTATCGATTACATCGAAGAATTAGTATGCCATAAAGTACCTCGAGCTCAAGATGATTCCCGAATCGTGTTTTTAAATGCTGGGGACTTCCTATGCAACGTAGCCGCCCTCCAACCTTCGAATGGAAATAAGCAAAAGTTCACATAGGGTCCTAGGTAGAAACCAATAAATGATTCAGGTTGTATGAAGAAAATCTTTATCTACCATTATCCCGATGCGAGTGCACAGTGCTTGCGCTTCGTTCATGCTGTGTGTGGTGAGGATAACTGCTGTCTTTCCACGTCGGGTAGATATCCGGGATATAACGTCCCACATGAACCGTTTGGCAATAGGATCCATCCCTACAAATGACAGTAATTGATTTCTGATGATGACAATATGAAGTACTAGGAGAACCATTCTATTTCATTTGCTTAAAAAAATTTCATTACTTTTCGATCTCAGAAGTCCAGCACATGTTAAGCATGAAACTACTCAAATTTTCAAGTGCCCCTCCCTTATAGTTCACCAGTTAGGAGTCATCTGATGTATATTACCTCCAGATTCAACAAAAAATAAATATTTTCATCTCTAAATTTGTAACGGCCCAAACCCACCGTTAACCGATATTGTCCTTTTTGGGCTTTTCCTTTCAGGCTTCCCCTTAAGGTTTTTAAAATGCGTTTTCTAGGGAGAGGTTTCCACACCCTTATAAAGAATGTTTCGTTCTCCTCCCCAACCGATGTGAGATCTCACAATCCACCCCCTTCAGGGCCCAGTGTCCTCGCTGGTACTCGTTCCCTTCTCCAATCAATGTGGGACCATCAATCCACCCCCCTTCAGGGCCCAGCGTCCTTGCTGGCATATTGCCTCGTGCCACCCCCTTAGGGACTCAGCCTCCTCGCTGGCACATCGCCCGATATCTAGCTCTAATAACATTTGTAACACCCCATGCCCACCGTTAGCAGATATTGTCCTTTTTGGGCTTTCCCTTTCGAGCATCCCCTCAAGGTTTTTAAAACGCGTCTACTAGGGAGAAGTTTCCACACCTTTATAAAGAATGTTTCGTTCTCCTTTCGAGCCGATTGAGATCTCACAAATATCCAAACTCGTGACCTCAATTTGAAGAAATATCTAATGATATTATCAACAGTTAAAAAAAAAAAAGTACCTGTGGATGGCTCATCAAGAATAACAACAGGAGGTTCTCCAATCATTGCAATTGCTACGGAGAGTTTACGTTTGTTTCCTCCACTGAGTGAATATGATGGTTTATTGGCATGCTTCATCAAGTCAAAGTCCACCAATTTTTCCATTACGACCTACCCAGATGGTTATACAATCTCAAAGTTAGATGATTTAGCAAAAACTCAACTAAAAATTGAACTATAATACGTACATCATCTATCTTCAACTCTGGAACACCTTTAATTCGTGCATAAAGTTCTAGATGTTCCTTAGCAGTAAGGAACTCTAATAGCGCATCGAACTGTGGGCAATATCCAATCTGATTTTGGATGGAACAATGAAGTTTCAGGTGTAATATATATGACAACAGAACAGTTCAAAATAAATGAGGAAAACAAAATCTTTAACATACATGGCAACGAGCAGCCTTCGGATCGGTTCTTATATCTTTTCCGAAAATAAAAGCAGATCCCTCACTGGGAGATTCTTCTCCTGGAGAACATTAAGCTTGTTAGTGATCCAGTTCTTTAAACAATGGAGTTACATTTGATATTAAAAGACTTTGCACCACGATTATTGATGACTATAAGGAGGGAAAACTACATACAATAATCAATTTAACAAGCTACAAATTTTTTTATAAAACAATAACTAAAGTTATAAGCGTTTAGATAAGGTTTGGACTTTGTAACGGCCCAAGCCCACCACTAGTTGATATTGTCCTCTTTAGACTTTTCCTTTCGAGCTTTACCTCAAGGTTTTTAAAACGCGTCTGCTAGGGCAAGGTTTCCACACCCTTGTAAAGAATGTTTCATTCTCCTCCCTAATCGGTGTGGGATCTCACAATCCACCCCCCTTCGAGGCCTAGCATCCTTGCTGGCACACCGCTTCGTGTCCACCCCCCTTTAGGGTTCAGTTTTCTTGCTGGCACATCGCCCGGAACCTGGCTTTGATACCATTTGTAACGGCCCAAGCCCATCGATAGCAGATATTGTTCTCTTTAGGCTTTCCCTTTTGGGCTTCCCCTCAAGGTTTTTAAAACGCGTCTGCTAGGGAGAGGTTTCCACACCCTTATAAAGAATGCTTCGTTCTACTCCCCAATCAATGTGGGACCCCCCACAATCCACCCCTCTTCGGAGCCTAGCATCCTTGCTGGCACACCGCCTTGTGTCCACCCCCCTTCAAGGTTCAGTCTTCTCGCTGGCACATCGCCCGAAACTTGGCTCTGATACCATTTGTAACGGCCCAAGCCCACCGCTAGCAGATATTGTCCTCTTTCGGTTTTCCCTTTCGGGCTTCCCCTCAAGGTTTTTAAAACGCGTCTGCTAGCGAGAGGTTTCCACACTCTTATAAAGAATGCTTCGTTCTCCTCCCCAACCAATATGGGATCTCATAGACTTATTCATCGATGGTAGCTTCATCATAGTTTCATAAGTTATTGCTTTATGCTAAAGTTATCTAAATGAAAATGCCTCATATAAAATTATTAGATGTACAAGAGCTCTTATCAAGATTGTTACTGTTAACATAAATAAAAAAGGAAGAAACGTTATACCAGTAAGCATTGATAGAGTTGTTGTCTTTCCAGCACCATTTGTTCCTAAAAACCCAAAGCATTCACCCTCTTGAACTGAAAACGTTAAAGAATCCACTGCAACTTTCTTGTGGAGATAATTTTCTCCAGGATACACCTGAAAATGGTTTTTGAAAATTGCTAAACTTTCTATAAGCTTTTAATGCACATCCTAATACAAACTTTAAAAAGGCCTAAAAGATTACAAAAGTTAAGCTAGAGATAATTTCCTAAATTTGATAATTATGAAACTACCCTAACTTTGCAAAATAATGTACAACACTCCTCAAAATGAGTTGTATTATTATACAATCCCGACTTTCTAGTTAGATCTTCGAAGTTAGGTCTTGGTAAAGGTTTGATAAGGATATGCACTAGCTGCTGCTTGGTGTCACAATTGCACTTTTCTTGACAGCAGACATTTGCGATTGTGCGGCATTCACTCTCAACACCAAGTGAGTTAAGCCAATTTGTATTCATGTCGCCTATGACCGAGCAACGTATGCTCAAGCCTCTGACCCCGTTTGAGAAGAAAGTTTTAGAAAACAGGGGCAGGGCGGAGAGGTTTTTGAAAGCGACTTTGAAAGTAAGAATGAGAGAAGATTTTAAAAGCAACGTTATATAACTATATGCAAAAGGCAACACAGCGGCTTAAATAACACATAACTTTCCGGGCAGGGAGAAATTGACAACTAGTCGCATCACCTTATAGTACATTTTGAGGCGATTCAAGTCTGACAGGCCTAGACGTGATTTTGCTGAATGATCATACAAAATCAGGGGGAGGAGTTGACAACTAATCACACCTCCCTATAGTACATTTTGGGGCAATTCAGGTGTGGTAGGCCTAGACATGATTTCGCCTAGTAGTTGTACAAACAGAAAATACAATAATAAGGCAATACAACATAAAATAAAGGTTTCGATGTGACACATGACACTTGGTAGGCACATAGTTGAGTTGAGCTAGTTCATCATTTACTTTTTCTTAGATAATATGTTGATCTATTTCGATATGTTTTGTCCTATAACGAAGAACAAGGTTATTTGAAACACTTAGGGCAGCTTGATTATCACACATTATTTGTATGAGTGGCGAACAATCGTTTCCTAATTCATACGAGACTCTCTTGATTCATATTCCTTCACACATGCCAAGGGCAAGTGCTCTGAATTCACCGTCTGCACTATTTCTTGCAACCACAACTACTTTTTGCTTCTCCATGCTAAAAGATTACCCTACATGAAGTAGTAACCCAAAATACATCTTCTATCTGTAACATCATCTGTTCAATCTTGCATCAGAGTATACCTTAGTGTTTTTCTTGTCAATTTCTCAAAAAAGTCATTTTCCAAGGGCAGTTTTTAAATTTATAAGGATTCGATATACAACTTCTATATGTTCTTCATTGGGATTATGCATAAACTGAATAACCATGATGACAACGAATCCAATATCTGGACGAGTACATTGGTATCTCCCCCTATCCATAGGTGTACTCTCATTGTTGAATCCAAGTTTCTTTTGCGGGTCTATAAGAGAATCGGTTGGATTTCATCCTAACATGTTAGTTTCTTTGAGAAGATCGAAAAAATACTTAGTTTAGGATATAATTATACCCTTAGTTAACTAAGAAACTTCCATACCCAAAAAAATATTTGAGGTTTCTTAGATTCTTGACCTCAACTTCTTTAGCCAAGTGCTTATTCACATTTGTAATTCTAATTCATTTTCAGAAATAAAGATATCATCAACATGAAAGCAAGTAATTTTTCAGACATTTTGTTATGATATCAAAGTATGTTTGACTAACAATGTGAATACTTAAGTGTAATGGCCCCACCGCTGACAGATATTGTCTTCTTTGGATTTTTCCTTTCGGGCTTCCCCTCAAGACTTTAAAACGCGTCTGCTAGGGAGAGGTTTCCACACCCTTATAAAGGGTGTTTCGTTCTCCTTCCCAACTGATGTGGGACATGGGAGGAGAACAAAACACCCTTTGTAAGGGTGTGAAAACCTTTTCCTAACAGACGCATTTTAAAGCCTTGAGGGGAAGCCCGAAAGGGAAAGCCTAAAGAGGACAATATTTGGTAGCAGTGGGCTTGGACCGTTACAAATGGTATCAGAGCCAGACACCAAACGATGTACCATCCTTCTTGTTGTTCCACAAAGGGGGGTAGACATGAGGCGGTGTGCCAATAAGGACGTTGGGCCCCGAAGGGGGGTGGATTTGTTGGTGGTGCCACATCGATTGGAGAAAAGGAACAAGTGACAACGAGGACGCTAGGCCTTGAAGGGGGGTGGATTGTGATGTCCCACATTGGTTGGGGAGGAGAACAAAACACCCTTTATAAGGGTGTGGGAACCTTCCCCTAGCAGACACGTTTTAAAGCCTTGAGGGGAAGCTCGAAAGGGAAAGCCCAAAGAGAACAATATTTGCTAGCGGTGGGCTTGGGCTGTTACATCAAGACTAAGAACAAAGGTTGCACATCAATCAAATAAATCAAACAAAGCATGAGGAGATTGGTCAAATCCAAAGAGGATTTTCTTCCATTTACAACCCTTTGTTGAATCAAATTCCTCTCTACATCTAGAAGGAATATCCATGTATACTTCTTCAAATCACCATTCAAAAAAGCATTTTTAATATCTAAATCTTGAAGGCCCCAGTCAAGATCGGTTGTTGGAGACAAGATAACTCTTATGGCGTTGAGTTTAATAATTGGTGCAAACGTTTCGTGATAGTAAAAGGAAAAATACGCTATCCTAATACGAACTTAAGAAGACTAAAAAATTACAAGAATTAAGGAGGAGATCATTTCCTAGAATTGATAACTACAAAACGACCTTAACTTGAAAATAATTTATATCAGTTTTAAATGGCTAACATACCCAATAATTTTCAACTCTCAATGCCATAAAAACTATATATATATATATATATATATATATATATATATAGATTCTGTGTGGTCAGCAGAAAACGGGAGAATTCCGGTGAGGTCCTATGACATACTCCAACAAAAAAGCGTTGTTGAGTGTTGTGCAAATTTTTGAGTCCACAAGTGTTGTTGAGTATTGTGCAAACTTAAATAATGATATAAAGTTAAATTTATTGTAACCCATCAACTTAATACAATTCAAGTTTGATACGTAATATTTAATCCTTCATCAACCAAATCAAGAAGAATATATCCTTGCAGTTTCGAACAAAAAAACGAGGATCAAAACGTATAAATATTCTTGCAACAAAAATTTCATCATAATTAATTGAATTCAAAAGTGAAAATACCTTCCGAAGATTACTCAAGTAGATAATGGCTTTGTCGATAGAACCCGATAGGACCCTGTTTCTTTCTGCTGTCACATCTACATCGATATCAAAGTCAGGAATAACATACCCCGAAGAAGGCCCAAGAAGAGGTTCAACACAGGGGGATGAAGTTTCAGTTCTAAGATTTGTGAGATTGTTCCTCCAACGCTTCATCCACAATTCCTTGACTGATAATGCAGTCAATTTATGAAGTGGCAGCAGTTCAAGGCCAAGAGTTAAGAGAAAGTAACACACAGACTGTCAGAAGAAAAAAAAAAAAAAATCAAATAAGAACAAATCTATTGCATATATAAGATTTAGTTATTCTAAATTAATCACTAAGAAAACAATTAATATCATACTTGATCGATTATCACCACGACGACTCGTCAAAATGTCGACCAGCCAAAAGTAAATGCAATACAGTTGTGACCTAAATCTTACTTCTTGATACTCAAACGGCCTGGCATTCAATAATTTATTTAAAGATACTTATTGACTATCTTTATCATTTTTCCATCTGTTGGGAAATAAAATTATCAGGTCTAATTGCGAGGACAGTTCAATAAATTGTCACAGAAACCTTCTATTGAAGCAAGAGGAACATACAAACCTGTACACCGAGATAACAAATTGAGGCACCAGTAACATTCCAATCATAAACCCCATCGGTTGTTTTATCTTTCATCCCCTGCCGAAGAAGAGCCAACGAGGCTAGTCCATCAGCAAAGCAAAACCCAGGTGATATTCTGAAGAAATTCTGCACGAACACCCCAGAAAATCAGAAGAAATTAATGTTAAATGCATGCATGCTGATGAGGGAACAAATTTACTGAGAACAGAGAGCAGAGATAAACAGATCTGCATCAAGATGTCTAGACTATCAGTATTATTGCCACAGTAGCACACAGACACGAAAAATTAACAGTAATGAGATAGAAGTTAATAATCTTATTGATAATGGCTCACAGATGTGCACAGAATATATAGATAAAAGTCTATGGTGATGGCATAGTTGGTTGATTCAACAGAACAAGAGAGAGTCTAAGCTTTTCTATCACTATCAATAGAGAAGGGTATGTGGTTTCTGTAGCGAGACTGGCATGAATAAATCCTTCTCTGACTTATGAAATTAAATATCAAATCTGTAGATTTGTATCAGTATTTATGTTTAGCTTAGATATTAGTTTTTTTAATCTTTTAATTACTATTTAATAACCTTTTCTTTCATAATTAGTCTCCTTATTGTAAGTTTCTCTTGTAGTATAGGTACCCACAATTGTCAGAAACTTCAGCCATCATCCTCACTGGCGTAATGTTCTTCCAACGTCACCCTTGTCATCGTTGTTTCGGTGATCTCTTGTGGATATTGTTTTTCTTAGGTCAATTTGCTGTTGTTTCAGGCACCTGATATCATGGGACTTTTTTTCTTATCGTCGTGCATTTTTTCCCACTCCTATCTGTTTTCATCATGTATGCCATCCCGTGTATGTTATTAGCACGCTTATGTACGTATTCGTGGTCCATTGTGGAAGTCATATGAACCCTAATTCAGTTGGAACCCTAAGTCTCTTTAATTGCGAGTTTCATTAGTCTTCCAATCGATCCCATACAAAGCCCCCACACTGACTGTTTTTTCAGCCATTACTAATTTACCTCTCCTAAGGTAGGTATTTACTGTTGGAATAAACTCAAATCCAACACTCAAATGCTGAAGGTTAGTTTTGTTTAAAATAAACTTAATGTTAATTTGAGTAAATTTGTTAGGTTAAGAAAGTTTATTTGAAAAAAGCCCGTTGAAAAGTTTTTTTACGGAATGATGGTAGGGGTTTATGAGCATTTCTCTACGGAATGATGGTAGGGGTTTATGAGCGTTTCTCTACGGAATGATGGTAGGGGTTTATGAGCGTTTCTCTCACTCTATTATTAGTGTTAGAAAAGGTATAAATACCTAATCCTTTTCTTGTAAAGTCGGAGCAAAAGAGAGCAGAAATACAGAGCAATAGAAAAGGCTTTTGATAAAATCAGTGTCTGTCTCCTTGTCTCTCCTCTCTCGACATCTCCTTCACAAATACGCGAGTAGTATTTTCGCAAAGCGGTACTTCACAAATTAGTGAGTTTTATTTTAACATTTACAATTGGAGGTCTCATATAACACTTCAATTATTCTTATCGAGACCCAAAATACAATAGGAGATGAAAATTGAAAACCATTTAGGAGAGTATTCACTTGTTAGCAGACCATCTTGAATAAACAGCAATAACAAAGGCATGAAGAGAACCAACCTTAAGAAAAGAATTTGTTTTTGCCATTGTTTCAATAAGCCCCATTATGAATGAAATAACCATAAGAATAAGTCCAGTGAAAAAGTGGACCGACAGAACCACATTCTGCAAAGAAAATGAGACAATATTTTGGTAAATAATGATGGTTCATACCATTTAGATACAGTAAAAAGGTGATTTTTCTTTTACCTGAGCCACAGTATGGTCGAAAAAGAAAAATGTAAGGCAATATGTTGATGATGCAATGGCCATTCCATACTCCAAAAATATAACGGCCGTTGCTATGAATCTACCTTTACCAATGAATTGATCCATACCTGCATACATTTTTGAAATCAAACAAATACGACAAAAAAAAAAAANCACAAAAGTTATCGGAACTCATAGGTGTACAAAAGACTGACATTAATTTTGAAGAAAAAGGAATAGATGAAAGATGTTAGGATCGCTCAACAACGCACACACTCAATCAAGATGAACACAAAGAACATGAGAGAGAAAATTCAAGAAGGAATATTAACTAAAGGTTTTATTGACAACTTCAGGTATGTACACCAAGAGAGAACACACTCGATCTTCAGGTATGTACACCAAGAGAGAACACACTCGATCAAGATGAACACAGAGAACATGAGAGAGAAAATTCAAGGAGAAATATTGGCTAAAGGTTTTATTGATGACTTCAGGTATGTACACCAAGAGAGAACACACTTGATCAAGATGAACACAAAGAACATGAGAGAGAAAATTCAAGGAGAAATATTGGCTAAAGGCTTTATTGATGACTTCAGGTATGTACACCAAGAGAGAACACACTCGATCAAGATGAACACAGAGAACATGAGAGAAAATTCAAGGAGAAATATTGGCTAAAGGTTTTATTGATGACTTCAGGTATCTACTAAGAGAGAATACAGAGCACTACCCAATGGGATATATATATATGGTTTCAGTTTACTAAATATAGCTTTAACAGATTTAAGCAGATACATCTCTACCAAATCTTTACGAAATATCTACCATATATATATCTTCTCTACCATATATATCTCTACCAAATTTTAACGAAATATCTACCATATATATTTCTACCAGATCTTTTACTATAGATAGGCATCAGGCTCCATAACCCAACACGAGATGTGAAATAATGGAACAAACTTACTGAATAAAACTCGAAATCATCAAAACTCTGGAAAATGAATAATTAGAAGAGAACGAACGTACCAAAGATGTAAAAGAGTACTAGTGCTAAACAAGTAGGAACCAAGAAGCTTATAACGTCCCATAGGTAAGTAGATATCCAATATGAAAGCATCGAAACCTGGTAACAGTATATTGTTTGAAGACAAGGTCAGGCTTAAATGTTTTAAAAAATATGAGAAGCAAATGAAGAGATGCCTTACCCCACTGATCATTTGCTGGTGTTTAGCTTTTGTTTCACGTTCCTGCATAAATTTAGATAATTTTATCATGTTTTGAAGAAAATTTTCGAAGCCTTATAACTTTTTGTAGATATATAATTAGATTGTTTTCTATGATAAAAGAAGCATCTATTCGTTCTAGTTTCTGATACGTCGGACACCACGCCCATTTCTATCTCCGATCAAGACCAAGACAACAACTTCATTTGGAGTGAGATCTTTTCAAACATCTTTATAATACGATTGAAACGTAAATTCAAAATAAAATCTTTACACTATGACCATCGAACCATGACCGTCGAACTGAGTACTTTAGTGAATACCTAGGGAACGTTTTAAAGGATAAAAACATTTTACAAACATTTTATATCATCCCACTTGTCCATATACCCCTCAACAAAATAAAATTGTTGAGTGAAAAATAAACATAATATTTTTAAGCATGTTCCCAAGTATTTATGAAGAAAATGTAATCATGATTACCTACCTGATCAAATAGGATCCCAAGTCTTCAATTTAGTACTCTTGAATATCTTACAACTGCATTTTTCTAACTACTTGCATACGATCTATTTTACAAAAAAAAATTTGGTTGCACTAGGTCACAATCGCACCCTTTTTAGATATTTACAAGCGATTGTGCGACACTCACTCTTAGCACTGAGTGAGTCAGGCAACTCGAATTCGTATCGCCTAAGGCCGGATGACGTATTCTCAAGCCTCTGGCCCCGCTTTGAGAAGACGGTTTTAGAAAACAGGGGTAGAGAGACTTGCATTTGGGTCTCAATTTATCAAATTTGCATAAAATAGTCCCTGTAGACTCAACCTGATCTAAATACTACCTTTGATTGCATATTCTTGCATATGGAGATTTGCAGATCATCTAACCACTTGAAATTTGACATATTTTCGACGTTTTCTTCGATTTTTTACTCCATCCTAAACCCTAAAACACCCTAATTCAGTGAACTAACACAATTAGCCAGGTAAAAATATCAACTTATTCTCACGTTAAAAAAAGTATCAATACTTTTACAGTTGGGATAACTTGTGATGTTCGATTAAATCATAGGAACCAACGTGTCACTTTTAAAATTATGAACACCAAATTGAAACCCGACTCAAAGTATAAAGACTAAATTCAAAATTTGTGACCATTGAGACTAATTCGGATCTATGTCAAACCATAACAAACACTCAAAAATAATTTATAATGTGTTAAGAAGGGATCTAAAAGTACTACCTTCACAAGTGAGACAGCAAATGATGCAGGAATAAAACAGAACGCTATATTAACGATGATAGCAGCAGCAAAAGCATCCAAATCCTACAAAATGACAAGATTTTTCTTCATTGAAGCATAAAAAAGTACTGACATAAATAAATGAAAGAGATAATACAGCACACAATATTAAGATTTCTTGTAATACAGAATTTATTAGATACGAGAAAACTTGCAAAACAATCCAGTGTTCAGTGAATATAGGAGCAATGAAGCAAGAGATAGTAAATATATTCCCTATTTACTACACAGGACAAGTGTTTTTGGAACTTTAAACTGTCGATATACTTTTACTATATGTGGACGAACAAAGCGTGGAATCTCTATTTAAAATGTAACCTGTCACCGTCTTTGAAACATTGAGTTCTATAAGTTCAAAACTAACAATGTTCAGAAAAGATCTGCAAGAAGGAAGTCATGAAGAATATATGGTCTAAGTTATTTCTAATAAGAGCATCTTCCACAAACTTCATGCATACCAGAAGGACGCATAAGAGAAATGCAGCCACAGAATAATAAATATATTTCCTTACATAACAGGTAACATATTTTAGGATGGCAACATGCCAAATGAATACTCTGCAAGGCAAATAATTACGCTGATGGATGACGATTCAGGTCAAGAACACAGCGGGCCAGAAGAGCATATTCCTTAGAAAGAGGAATATTTTATGAAGAATGAGATGAGAGAGATCATCATTTTGGGACTCGACACCGTTTTGTTATTATTATTTTGTTAAAAAAACAAAGGACTTTCTATTAAGATTCTAAAAAGAACATGGGAGGGATTGGACAGAACGTTGCCACATAAGGCTACTTGATTTTTTAATTCTCCCTAAGAAACAAGTAAAGAGATTTCCATTAAGATTCTGAAAAGTACAGGAGAGGGATGCATAAAGACCAAGGATTGACACAATACGAATCTTCTGGCCTGTCATCTTTATCTTAGAGTTAACAAAATTCATACACAGCAAATGTACCCATACTCATATAAAGAGAAAGAAATCACGTACATGACGTTGCAAGCGTTGGCTTTTTGTCATGGGAAGAGGGTGATTTCGTGTTTGAATAGTCATATTCTGGTCACCAGTAGCAAGCCTCAGAACAGCAGCATTCACCAAATTGATAAAGGTTGGAGCAGAATGCTGACAAGAACAATTGTGAAGTACAGTATATCCTATACTGCCATCACCATTCTGATCATCCATTACAACCGCTCCATACCTAAAGAGCATAGAAAGTAATCATAAATGGACGACGTAATTGAACTGCTGCTTTTGAGGAGCCATGTACACAAATACAGCATATGTTACAATGTGTTCTATGCTAGGATAGACGTAATATTATAGCATTTATTTATATATATACTTGTGAAGCTTCAAAATTCATATTTATAATTTTAAATAATATGAGAAGTAAGGAATTCAAGGGCTCTCTTGTAACTATTTTAATTGTTATTACAAGTTCATTTTGTTTTTAAATTTAGGATATTTCATTCCTAAATTTCTACTATATGTGAAAATACAAGTCTCTTAAAAGATGCCGTTCATGCCAAATATGATTTAGTCAAAATCAGCAGCCTCCCCACTATTCGTGGGCATGTTAGCACCCAACATTATCAAGCTCAAGAGCATAATTGACAACCTCAGCCATTTTACAGGGACGACTCTAAATCTTTCTTCTGACATGACATTAAGCTCAAATATGAAAGACTCCTTGTTCAAGTCATCAGGACAACAAAAATTGCGATCAACAAGACAGAAACAGAGACACCCGACAGTTGTCTTAAGAAAACCTATTAGAGGCAGAGATTCAGAGGATTAAGCTCATTCACCGCCGCCATACAAGGAAATACCCCCACCACATTACCCGGCCGTATTCTTGGATTATAGAGAAAGAGGGCATTTGCAAGAATATCTGGGTCACAAAGCTCCACAAAAAATGCAAGGTCTTCTTTGATTTTAATCATTAGGAGCTACCAACACAGCTGATGAAATTTTTACAAAAAAAAGAAAAAGAAAAACATAAGCGAACAAAATTCAAAGGATAAAATCCTGCTACAGCTATATGCCCCAGTTAGTGCTCAATGTCCAACCACACTGGGCCGATACGAACCACTTGTTCATATCCTGCCCACCTGCTTCTCACTTCTGGTCCCATTCCAGGGGAATTCCAAAATTCCTTGGGTCCAGCACAACATTAAGATCGCGTTATTACAAACCTTTTATCGCCCTTTTTCTCCTTCAGATAAAAAATAAACTCTGTGGCTCCTTCCCAGTGCAGCTATTTGTAGGGTAATTTGGTTAATCATGGAAGATATTACCAACAACTACCAGTTTCTTATAAGAAATATATATTTAATATAAATAAATTGAGTTAGTTCAGCTCCAATCACTTTAAAATAATTACTTTAACTTCCTTCATTTCAACCTGTTCCCTATAGGCCTAAGCTATATAACGGCACAGGAACTGTCCATTGTACTTCATATTTTTTTGAAGATTAATAAAATAATCATGGTTTTCCCCAACTTCACCAAGATTTGATACCAAAGCTTTGGAACTCTGCCTTCACAAAAATGACAGCATCCAAGAATCTGGCAGTAGGCAGGCAAATGGTCCAACTCCGACAGGCTTCACATGGCTGTGCTTGAATTTCAACGCTGCATTCTTCCTATGGAATGGCTACCCAATATATCAGTTTAAGAAAAGGTTTAGTAATAGAACCTAAATGTAGTTGGCTGATCATTGCTTTTCCATAATTAGTGCGCCTAAACTCGGGCTGTAGGAATCTTAGTGACAAGTGGGAAATAAAGATCAGGTGAGGCAAACAAATGATCAGACTATAAAAGCTTGGGGATTCCAAAATTCCAAGTGACTGCATGCTTCTTGAATTGCTAGAACCCTAGTTGGCTACAAAATGAATGCAACAGCCTATGAGGTCCAAGAAAACCCATAGTTCTTCTAAGCATTAACTACAACATGACTTTTAAGTTACTCGGGTCTGTATTTATACTCGCATGAAATCCAACAACCAAAGTGCTCCAAATCATCTTTAGAAAATTGAAACACCTTAATCTCACGTACAGTTTATGGTTTTGGGTTAAGACTGTCAGTAAATGTGGAATATTGGTTTCCAAATTAAGGCTGTAGACCAAAACTTTATTGTAATCAACACAGGGTTGGTAGAATGAAGGGAATCCTAAAATAAAGACGGTAAAATGAAAATAAAAGACAATATAACTAGGAGTAATATCTTACAGCCCATTTGGATAGTTGATATTATTTCATAGGTATAGATATTAAGCATTCCAGATTTAAAAGCTTGAATTTAAACGTTTGGGATAATAAATGCTTGTGTTTGAATAGGAAAAATGTTTGGGATAACAAATGTTTGTGTTTGAATAGGAAGGATAATTAATGTCTGAGAAATGTCTTTCACCAATATGGAAGGTATAAAAACAAAAGCTCCTATTGGATGAGTTTTCAAGTTTAAAACTGAAAACATGTGAAACAAACAAGGATATAAAATATATTTTTTTTAAGAAACCATACAAAAACAAACGAAAACAATAGAACCTTGGAGAATTATAATAATGCATGAATATAACTATATAAACACTATAACATACATAAATAAAATCAGTATAAACTTGCATTGAAAGGTCGGAATACATGATTCATTACGGCGGAAAATGGCTAACACATTTCAAACCAGATGGTATCACTCTAAAATCATAGTGGCTCACATACGTTCAAAATGCAAGCTAAGAACGTGGTTGTAATGAAATTAAATTTGGGAATATTTGGAGTCAAATCATGCTTGGAGAAAATGGATGGACCATGTGATTAGTCAAATAAAAAAGGACTTCGGGCTATTAAAAAAATGCTGCTGAGATGTATCCATGTTAAGGAGTTCCACAAAAGCTACACTAAAATATTTCAGACTGCATAAAATTTTAAAATATATGTCAGAACACCTTGATTGATAGGATTCATTGAAGCTAGACATCAGATATTCACTCATGGATAGTAGAATTGGTCCCAGAGTTTCCCCTGCTGCTTCTATTGCATCGGAAAATGCTTTTTCAGCATCAGGGAACTTATACGCACTAGGTTTATATTTTTGAATCCAGCCACCTTTAATACAGTGTGCAACCTGTGTCACCAAATAACATTCAGAAGAATTAGTCGTCAGATTCAAAAACAATAAAATGAAGTTAAACCTCAGGAGTATCCATTGCTGTCAAGCGAGATAGTCTACATAACAAAGAAAAGAACAGGTTAACATGATAACTGATAACCTGCTGGGAAATGTTCCACTGAAGATCGAAAGGAATTGGGCCACCACCACCACCACCGATTAATTGTGGATTAAATTCTGAAGTTGTCAAAGTTACTGACTGCTGGTCTGGATGTGGCTTGAGCCTAAGAAAGAGAAGACCAACAAACAAGAATACAACAGGAATCAAAAGTTGGAATACAACTGTCCTGCGGTCTCTACGAGCAGTTATGGCCCTCTTAATAAATAATGCTTTTGAATGTTGCCAAAACTTTGATCTCCATAGTATATCACACCCACAGCACCCTAAACTCAGAAAGTTTATAATACTGAAAACTGTTGAAAATACCAAACCACACGCTCTTTTTACTATAAAAGCCAAGAAACCAGCCTTTTCAGATATCCCAAAATGCTGAGATTCAGTGATTTTGCTAGGCGTATGATGAACAGAGCTATTAGAAACCACAGAACTACCAAGGAGAGAACTTTCTTTCTTCTCACTGGGTGCAACGTCAAAATCACATCCAGCAACTTTTAGGAATACTTCCTCAAGAGTGGTAACAGATATACCGTAACTTTCAATTCCAAGATGGTCTTTTTCATCACCAGTATTAATTTCCGAAGAACAATTCATTTCGGAGTTAGAAACTGATCTTCGCATATAATTTTCAATTTCCCGAAACATGCTCTCAAATGAAGAAGCAGATGATATAGGAAGCTTAAAGGAGATCTCAGTCCCAACCTGAAAAGCATGGCAAACATTCATGTACAAAAGGAAACACAAAAGGAAAAAAAAAAGGTCAAAATTGCCTTATGTTAAACTACGAACTTCAGAAAAAAGTCTGTGCCCATCAATTTTCCTGGTTACCAACTTTATCCGTGCATTCAACATATTTTGAACACATGTTCTTAATGGCCAAGGCATAGTGAGCACTGATATAATATACTAATCCTTGAAGTAAAACCTGGTTTCTGGAAGCAGGGCTTAAGCTCGGGCACAAAAAAAGGAAATATATATATACACATTGAGAAAGATGGAGAAGGGAGAGGAAAACATACTTATGAATAGAAAACCAACTCAATAAATAAGAATCAACAAAGCAGGCTGATAAGTTCACAGGTGAACTGCCAAAACCTTATTTTCAACATATTTCATGAGACACTCCTGGTGAACAATGAAAACATTGAATCGTGTTTGCATATATTTTCATTCTTCAATCATTGTCAACCAAACGGGCTTTTGTAGCATCTAGATACAACCGTCAGTATAGCTCATGTAAGAGATTTGATCAATCGTGAAAATTCTTAAAAATATTTCTAGCAACAGCTAGTTTCGGGTAGGCTATTGGTGAGCCTACATGACTACACTATTACTTATAATTGAACGGAAAACAATGAATAGGCAGGTGAATTGATTACCTCACTCACACAGACTGCTGATGGAATGTGACGATAGATGATATCTGCAGCAACGGATACAGTAGGTGCAGACTGAAAGGAGACATTGTGACAAGGAGTCAGGCCAAAGGTTGCAGATTATTGAAGCCATCATTCAGTAAGTTCATAACGAGAACAAAGAAGTTGGAGGAAAACCCTCACCTTCACTAAAGTAAGAGTATAACCAACTCCATACTGATGCTTCAAGAAAAGAGAACTGTAAAAAATAATAATAAATAAATAAAAGAAATGAAACTAGAAATTATGGTTTAACTGGAAGTATCAACAATATAGTGTCCACATCGAATACTTTGTCCCATAGAGTTTTCTACGGGATGACTTTGTTTTTGTAAGTTTATTCTTAGTAAATATTAAAGGTCAAATTTTAATTTAGTTCATTAGTTATTTGTTTCTCTTCTTTCCTTTCTTGCATCGTGTCTTTTTTCTATATTAATTAATGGAGAATACAAAATTTTCGGGACTTGTAAAGTTGTAATCAATGTCAATATGCTTCATTTGATCACGATCCATGATGTAATTGAATCTTTTGCAATGACTATGGAGTCATGCTACCAGAGGCTATACCTTCCACAACATTTCAGAGATCCATTAGCCATAATGGCTATCCGATCTCCCAGTTCATCAGCTTCATCCATTGAGTGTGTTGTCAGCAATATAATCCTACCCTTTTTTATCTTTTTAATTAATTGCCATGTCAAGCGCATTGAGTATGGATCCATTCCACTTGTAGGCTCATCAAGGACGATAACCTGTAACATTAAAATAATAAACATGTAGGAATTATTGAGACGTAGCTTAGCTTTATTTAATCAATAAACCACCTTGCTGTCCCCTATCAACGCTATTCCTAGGGACAGTTTCCTCTTCATGCCGCCAGAAAGAGCCTTCACAGGAGTGTTAATTTTATCAGCCAGGCCAACCTGCGCATAAGGATAGAAATAAATGAACGGTTGATCTTTTCAAACCGATCCCAGTGAACAATAACACAGAGGTAAAACAAATCTGATTATTTTTCACATCAAAAGTAGGAAAAAATTGCAGTGTGAGTAAATGAACTTATCATTCTTTCCAAACAGTACATTTAATTGTTATCTACCATGCAAAATACAAAGAAGAAGAAAATCAGGTTTCTGAGCTAAATCATATGAATTAAAAGTTCTACGAACAGGAAAGCTTGGCCAAAACTTTGAACAGAAAATATCCATTAAAAAAATGTCATCGAAACCAATAGTTTTCTGCAGCTACTACTTGTTAAAGGACATTCCATATTCAGCCAAAATGCCCACAACAATTCCGCCCATTATCGTGAAGAAAATCACGTTTCTCGATTCATTCATATCAGTCCATTCTTCTGGTGGCCAAAACTAAGTATGTTAATAAAATAAACATAATTTTTACTAGTCAACCCATCATAATACTTGAAAATAATTGTGAAAATATAAGTACACCACTGTTTTCAGAACAATCTCCCAAACAAAGATGGAAATGTTTCCATTTTTTTATGTTAATGGTTGCAAGTGTAAATTATCTCCTCTTTAAATTAATTTTCGGAGAGGTACATGTGTAACCAAATACCTAGATACTAGGTATCAATACAAATAAATTAGGGAAGTCACCTACATTCCTTATTTAATAGGATTACACAAATATTTCTCAACTTAAGCCTAGGAAGTATACAAACATTCCTTGAATCATGGTCATTCCTAAAACACTCCACCTCAAGCTGAGGAGTCGATATCATCAATTCCGAACTTGGATACTAACTTATGAAACATTGAGTTGTGAAGACCTTTCATTAGTATATCTACTAGTTGAAGCTACGAGCACACATAATTAAAGCATATGAACACCTTCTCTAATTTCTCCTTGATAAATGTCGATAATTTCAATACGATTTGTCATATCATATTGGGTAGGATTATGTGCAATATTGATAGTTGGTTTATTGTCGTAGTACAACTTTATCAGATCATCTCCCTTAATCTGTAAGTCATTAAGAATTATCTTCAACTGTAAGAGTTCACATAGCCCTTGCAATAACTCATAATCCTGATTTGATAGATGATCTAGCAACAACATTTTGCTCCACTCCTCCATGTTACCAAATTAGCTCTAAGAAAAGTACAATACCACATAGTAGATCTTCAGTACACTATTGATCTAGCATAGTCAGCAACGGGGTAAGCTTCAAATGTAAAGGAATTGTTCCGTTTGAACAAAATTCATTTACATAAAGTTCCTTTCAGGTAACGGAATACTCTATATATTGCCTCAAGGTGAGGCTCCCATGGATCATGCATGAATTAGTTAATTACACTCACTAAGTATGCTATGTCTGGTCAAATATGAGCTAGATATATACGCCTTCCCACTACGGAATACTCTATATATTGCCTCAAGGTGAGGCTCCCATGGATCATGCATGAATTATTTAATTAAACTCACTAAGTATGCTATGCCTGGTCAAGTATGAGCTAGATATATGCGCCTTCCCACTAGCCTCTGGTACGATTCTTTGTTCATCGCAAGTTCTTTCAACTCTCCTAATTTTTTATGTGGATCCACTGGCGTTGGTGCATATTTACATCTGCTTTCTCTGTTTCCATCGATAAACTCATCACATATTTCTGTTGTGATATGAAAATGTCCAAAGCTGAGTATGCTACTTCAATATCGAGAAAGTACTTTAGCCTTCCAAGTTCTTTCATCAATTTCCTTCTAAGTTCAAGCTTTTCTTCTTCATTATTTTAAGTGACTAAGATGTCATCTACACACACTAGAAGCATTGTAACTCTCCTTGATTCTAAGTGTTTGGATCTCCTTGACATTTCTTATATCTACGGTCTTTCATTACCTTCATGAGTCTTCTTGTTTCTTTTCATATTAATTTTTAAAGAGGTACATGTGTCTTTTATAATACAGAAAAGCTAACTAAATCCCTGGATACTAGGTAAGAATAAATCCCTAGGTACCTAGGTCAACTACTTTCCTTATTTAATGGGATTACACAAATATTTCTCAACTTAAATTTCTGAATTACACCAATATTCCTTAAATCAAGATCATTCCTTTGACACCAATTCGTAGAAGTTTATAAGAGTTACAATGTAATGCAATGACAACAATGATTCCATTCACAATGAATAACCTAAGAAAGTATCAAAAAGATTTATGCAATCAAGTATGAAAGAACAAATAATAGCAGAAATTATTAGTCATACTTGCACAAAAAATCCATGGTCGTTTCCATCGAAGGCTGCAAAACTAGAGAATATGTATGCTATTCCAATAGAAGCCTGTTTAAGGAAAACTTAAAAGTTCTTACTTCATTAACCATATCAACAACAGTCCTTTCCAAACAGTCTTCTTTCACTCCTTTCAATGTGGCAAATATTTCCAAATGCTCTCGTACCTGTATGAAGTAATGAAATGAGAAGCATCCAATAAAACTAATATAATACCAAGTATAAAACTAAACCATGAGAATGAGACGAGACAACTAAAAGTTGGAACCATTTCAAAGGTATATGGAAACTAGTTGTAACAGGCACAGAAACAACGATACATGTATTGACATGAATGTAATATTAGTCTCAAGATACATATATACATATCTGTGTGTGTATTTTTAACTGGAAACAAAACTTTTCATAGGAAAGATGAAAAGAGACTAATGTTTCACAAGATACTAACTCTAAAATGAACGAGGAAGAAAAAAAGTAAACGCAAAAAAGAATTACAGAGGACATATAAAAGCATTCCAAATCAAAACGAAAATCCTAAGGAAAACAACCCTGAGGAAGCTTCAAGGAGAATTGAATCAAATCAATCTATCCAGGAGAAAAATCTATCAGGAACAACGTTTGACTTCAAAAAGCCTTGTGATTGCTCTCCAACCAAAACTCTAAAATAAAAAATACTGGCTTGCTCTTTATCTTATTATGGTCCGATTTCAATTGTGGGAGTGTAACCGCCCAAACCCGATATTATCCTTTTTGGGCTTTCCCTTTCGAACTTCCCCCTCAAGATAGTAAAACGTGTCCGCTAAAGAGAGGTTTCCACATAGACAGACTCTGCAGATAAGATGTAAACGGACTCCACTCTTCGCCTTTCCATTGTTGGCTTTCCTATTATCTTAATATCTTCATAGACTTTCACATCTTTTGGCCCAAATAAGACATAGTTTCCTGATGTTGTTAGTTGTGGCACTGACAACAAGTTCTTCTTTATACCCGATACATGATAAACATTATGTAGTGACACTATATCATATTTATTGCCAGGCATGATTGTCGTATTGCCGATTTGAGCAATTGACAACTGTGTTATTTGTTGTGCGTACCATAGGACTTCCTTTGTACTATTTCTTGTCTTGCAATTTTCTCTGATCGCCAATCATGTGATTTGAGCATCCTAAATCAACGATCCAGTCATTCTCATAATCGATATGCTCTCTCATCATCGCCATGAGTGCTAGCTCGTCTTCTTCTATGCCTAGTACCTTTGCATCTCATTCCTCCTTCATCTCCATGTTGGAGGATGTCATATTGCTTACGACATATTTTTTCTTAGACCAACAATCCCTGGACATGTGGCTCTTCTTCCCGCAATTGTACCAAATACCTTTAAATCTCTTCCCTTGAGAGCTTTTGTTGTCGTTTTTCTGAGCTCTCCCTGGTTGTGCAGTTCCTTGGTGGCTTCTTCCTTTGTCACCATTTTTGTATCCACGTCTGGTAGACGGCATAGGGTTGCTTCGACATTCACTTGTGTAGAGTGCTTCTTCTTCGCCCTTCAATGTGATGTCTCCCATTTGTTTAGCCATGGTTTCTTGGCTGGCTAACAAATTTTCAAACTCTACAAGTGATGGTTGAGTGGGCCATCCTTGTACAGCAATAATGAAGCTTCTATATTCTGGTCGTAATCTGTGGATAATGATCCTTTTCATTCGAGCTTCTCCAAGGTGGATTTCGGGTCTAGTTCAGGAATCTCACTGCAGATCGACTTGACTTTGTGGAAGTACTGAGTCATTGTCATGTCACGTTGTAAAATTGATAACAACTCGTTCTTTAGAAGTTGTAGTCTCGTATCCTTCTTCTTTGAGAACAACATCACGAACATGTCTCATGCTTCTTTCGATGTCCTGTCAACCCAAATGTGCTCTAACATCTCTTCTTCGATTAAGGTTTTCAAGGCAAACATTGCTTTGCCTGCTTTGATTCTCCATTTGCACAATGCGTTGTTAGAATTCTCCTCTGGCGACATAGTTTCACTCCCATCAACGACCTCCCAAAGGTCCTGTCCTTGTAAATAGGATATCATGCATGTTGCCCACGTGTTGTAGTTGTTGTTGAGTTTCTTGATTCCTCCAATGATTTGGAAATCACCCATCGTATTGGCAATACCTCAGTAATACCAAACAAGTCTTTTCAACATAGAACTTGCAGAGTAACCAACTCACGACATAAGAAACTCACTCACTAATAATCTCAATAAATCGTGTCTGATGTGGAAGATCAGACAAAACTGCAATCACAAAGCATACTAAGAATTCAAAGAGATCAGGCAACTTATACTAACCTCACTTTAATACCAGATTGTTGAACACAACTCTTTGTGGGAAACACTTGCACTTGTTATTAACACCAATCAAGAAAAGATTACAAGACACTCTATAGAAACTAGAGCACTCTGTGCTTTGTATTTCTTTTGGGATGAAAACCCAAGTAAGGGTGGAGAGGTATTTATAGTAGAGACTAGACAATCTATTTCCTACAATATCTCAATCTTTTTCCTAAAATATTTCAATCTTTTTCATAAAATATTTAGATATCTTTATTCTTAAAATGCCTAAATCATTTTCCTAAAAATATCTAGGTATCTTTATTCTTAAAATACTTAAATCATTTTAGCAAACGGCTCATACAATTATTGGGCTTGACCCTATTGGGCTCGTGATGATATTTTAACACACTATTTCTCATATGTTTGCACCATCTCAATAAAGCCGAGCGAGTAGCTATTAACATGGACACCAAGAACACTATTAACATAATGAAAGAGTTGGGAGAAGATAGATTATTTACTAGTTTTTAATGCCTGACATTATTGACTTCCATGACTTACCGATGAAATTATTGGAAGCTTCTTTTATTTAATTTGAGTCATAGCCATGTAGAATCGATTTTTTACGATATTGGAAAAAAATCATCTGTACTTTATTTTCATGAATATATTCACTTTTTCCTAACTTTATTTATATATCAAATAGTATTTTTCTTATTTTTACGTGTTTAAAATTAAGTATTTATTATTCTTACATATAACATAACTATATCTAACACTTATTTAGCATTTTAATACATTTGTCTTGCTTCACTAAGGTGTCGCTTATTTGTCACCATAGAGTGTACGTTACACCATAGACTGCACATTACGCTTTGAAAACACTGTCAGTAGTTCATTATTACTATGCCTTTACTAATATCCTATTAATATCAGATTGCCAATACATGGACAAAGAGCTTGTTAGGAATCACGACTCTCCACAATGGTATGATATTGTCTACTTTGAGCATAAGCTCTCATGGCTTTGCTTTGGGCTTCTCCAAAAGGCCTCGTATCAATGGAGATGTATTCCTTTACTTATAAACCCATGATCATTCCCTAAATTAGCCAGCGTGGGACTCACTCCCAATAATCCTCAACAATCCTCCTCTCAAACAAAGTACACGATAAGCCTCCCCTGAGGCTTATGGAGCTCTCGAATAGCCTCTCCTTAATCGAGACTCAACTCCTTTCTCTGGAGCCCTCGAACAAAGTACACTCTTTGTTCGACACTGTAGTCACTTTTGACTACACCTTCGAGGCACACAATTCTTTGTTTGATATTTGAGGATTCTATTGACATGGCTAAGTTTAGGGCATGACTCTAATACCATGTTAGGAATCACGACTCTCCACAATGGTATGATATTGTCCACTTTGAGCATAAGCTCTCATGACTTTGCTTTGGGCTTTTCCCCAAAAGGCTTCGTACCAATGGAGATGTATTCCTTTACTTATAAACCCGATCATTCCCTAAATTAGCCAATGTGGGACTCACTCCCAATATTCCTCAACAGAGCTTGTATCTTAAAAACTCCGAACAATTTCACTGGGCTTTCACCTCGTCAGGTAAACCATGAGTAAAATTTCGACTATAGAATCCAACATTAATCCATGGGAAATACAACAACGAGCAAACTTCCGGGGGCAAAAATGGTTGTAAATAAGCAAACACTTGAACATGAAAACAACTAGCAATCTCGCTGTTTGCTTTTGTTTGTCATAATTGTCTAGGAATAGAAACCAGGCTGACTGTCCTCTTTATCATTTTTGCAAGGAATAATAATAAATATAGTAATAAGCTCAGGATATATTAGTAGTGACAAAGGAATAAGCTAAATATTTTTGCTTACAGTCAACTCTGGGAAGAGAATATCATTCTGGGGACACACACCCAACCCTTTCCGTATCTCTTCCTACAGAAAATTTAACAAAAATAAGTATCAAGATTGGAGAAAATCATTTTGTACAACAATGCCAATAACAAAATCATGACATTTCAACAAGATACGACATAATAGTTTAGATAAGAAATATATATATTATATATATATAATAAAATTAAAAAAAAAAACTGATAGACAGCAAAATGCATCATTTACAAGAATCTACAAACAGTCCAACCCTGTATTCAAAAGGGAGCAAAACGCACCACCCTTTTCTATAAGAAAAGAAACTTCGTCCGATACAACTACAAATGTGTATGAAGTATGATATCATCCGTTAGTACTTTTAAGATATTGATAAAAAGATTAAATTTACCATAATTCATCAACTTAAACTTTTAGATTGATTAGTGTTCTAACATTGAACCATAAAGCAGAAGATCCAATATTCAAACACATGTCATGACATTTCTTCCATAATTAATATTGACATATTTGTTGCAAGCTAAGGTACCTTAGTCTTATTTTTTATCTACGTCACTGAAGTACATAGACCTTTTATGATGGAGAAAAAATAACTCATTCCCTAGAGAATAGTTAAGAGTACAGAAAAGTAGAAACACCAACTAATTCCCTTATTTAATGGGATTACACCAATATTCCTAAGAATAAGGTTATTTCTTCAACACTCCCCGCAAGCTAAGGAATAGATAAATTGGATACTAACTCATGAAATATTGAGTTGTAAAGTTCTTTTGTTAGCACATCGGCTACTTAAAGTCTTGAGAGCACACACTTCATATATATTATCTCTGTCTCTAACTATTGATTTTAATATGTTTTATCCTGTCATACTGAATATCATTATGAGCCATATTGATGGCTGACTTGTTGTTACAATATAACTTTATCGGGCCTTTTTTTAATCGGTAAGTCATCCAGGATTATCTTCAACTATAACAGCTCACATAGCCTTTCTGCTTGCTCAGAATTCTGATTCGGCAAATGATCTAGCCCCCACATTTTGTTTTTTACTTCTCCATGTTATCAAATTACATCTGAGAAAGTACAATACATTGTAGTAGACCTTCTGTCCACTATTGATCCAGCATAGTCAACATCAACGAAAGCTTCCAATGCAAGGGAGCTGTTCCATTGAACAATATTCCTTTTCCTGAAGTTCATTTCAAGTGATATAGCACTATGTTTTATGCATGAATTAGTTAATTACATATTTTTGGTCAACTATGAGCAATATATATAAGCCTCCCCACTAGCCTCTGGTACATTTCTCTGTTCACCGTAGGTTCTTTTGACTCTCCCATTTTTTTATGTGGATACATTGGCAATAGTGCAAGTATACATCCGCTTTCCCTTTTTCCATCAATAAATCCATCACATATTTATGTTGTGATATGAAAATGTCTTGCAAGTTCTTTGATCTCAAATTCTCTTGTCAATTTCCTTCTATGTTCAATCTTATTTATGATGTCATCTACACACACGTAACTCCCCTTGACTCAAAGTGCTTGAGAAAGAGAGTGTGATCTCCTTGACTTTACTTATACCCACTGTCTTTCATTACCTTTTTGGTTCTTCAAAACCATGCCCTTGGAGTAAAAACTCTTGAAACAGCTATCATTCATGTCTTCAAATCTAGTGACCAAAGTGATGCCATCAGGGAGAAATCCCAATAGTTGGAGTGCAACCTTTTCCTTAATATCAGAACGCAATCCTCCCACAAATCTTGCAATCAATTCTTGTTCAATCTCTGCCAAATCGGTTCTTGCATCAAGTCTATGGAATTCCTCCACATATTTTTCCACCGTACAGGTACCTTGCCTGCAACTCTATACTGATTGTACAAAATTTGCTCATTATTGGCGAAGAAAACCACATAGTTCGGTTGATTTCTAACTATCCCAACAAGTCGAAGCTCCTCCCCGTAATTTAAGTTCAACAAGATATACTTGCTTTCTTCTCGCCCTATTAGCATACTTAAATAATCTTTCGACGTTTTTAACCCAATCCAAAAAGGCCCAATATCCATTTTACCACTAAAAGTACGTATGTCAAGTTACATCTCGTATTCATACTCATTTCTCCTTTCTTCTTTGCAAATATCACTTACATCTTCTTCGCTACTAGATGAATCTAATTCACAGCTTAGTCTATTTAGATTTACCTCTTCCCTAGCTCTTTTGAATCCCAATCTCGAACAAGGGCTGCTGAAAACTCCCTTTCTTGAATAAAAATAGCGTTGTTAGCTTTTTCTTGGTGCCTAGGACCTTCTTTGTTGTCCCTGTTTCTCACCTGAGTTGGATTAATCATGAGTTGTGCTATTTGTCTTGTCATTGTAACCATCAGATAAATCATCTCCACCGCTTTCTGTAAATTTTCACATTGTCCTTCAACCGTTTGCAAGTGACTGGCCATGGAGGTTGGGGAGAGAGCGTGGAAAGTTCTGCTTCTTTCCTGGTGCCTCGGGTGTCGTCTCCACCAGCAGAAGCAATTGTCTTCTTGATAGCCATGAGTCCAAGGATCTTGGAGCTCTAATAATCAGAGAACAGGGACACAGAGCACAAGATGGAGACATGCTCGTCGCTTCTAGCCGCCTTAGTCCGTCACCCAAGATCCAAATCAGCACTGAAAAATATATCTTTCTTCCTCGCAGCCGGACCGGCTTGGAAGCAAGCTACCTGTTGCCTATCTAACCCCCTTTTTTCTTATTAGTCAGATAGGTTGCCCTTTTCTCTAATAATCATGTATCTTCCAAAACATGATATACAAAAAAAAGACATTTGAGTATTTTTGTTACTGAAGTTATTTTACAAACAATAGAGGCTTCTGTATTTATAGAGGTTAATCTCTCACATGGGTTGATGAAATAAAAAGCCCTAAACAACTAAATCAATAAGCTTCGGTACATATCTACGCAATAAAGACTAAAATACTAAAGACTGAAAAAAGATCTAACCGAACTACATCACTTCTTATATAAGAGGAGTTCTTAATATATAAAAGGAAAGAACCAGAATAAGAATAGAATCAATACTACATGGTTACAGCTAATTAACATATTTACAACCAAAATAAATGAAGAAATGGATAACTCCCAAACAAGATAATTGTCCATTAATTCAAATGCGTATTAGTTTTGGGGACATTTTCCGTCATTTAAGTAAATAATAGTTAATTATTCTTGTAAATTGTTTAAGTTATTTCATAAAAGATTGTAATTCTTCAATATTTTCTATTACACGTACAGAATGGAGCTTGTCAGCTACAGCCTTGAAGAAAGTTATCAACAGTTATGGCAAAAAAATTATAAATGGATATACAAAAAGGTGGAATGAAATAGAAAATGTTCAAAAGAGAAACTTAGGCTGCGTAAAACACAATTTACCATGTCTGTTACGATATTCTTTCCAAGAACCAGAGCATCCCCAGCAGTAGGAGGAAGAAGACCAACAAGCATGGATATTGTCGTACTTTTCCCAGCTCCATTATGACCTGAAAAATAAAAAATCAAATTCAATGATCGTATACATTAAAACAAATTATATGAACACTATTTTCTACTATGTTCTTATATGTTTGAGGCGTGTCTTGAAAAGCACCCTCAAGCAGTGCAAAGGCATCTCACTTAGCTTTCACTGGCATGTTGAAAGTACAAAATACAAGCCCGTACACTCTACCAATTCAAAAGACCATTTGGGAAGATTTGATGGACTTTATTTCAGTTTAACAATTAACCAAACGAGGTAACAATTCTATTTTCATTACACTTAATTATTTTAGTAAGATAATTCATTATTTTTAAGCTTTTAGATGCTTTCAGCCTCCCAAGTTTGGATAGCATGACTGTTGAACAAATGTTTGGAGGGCTGATTTTGAAACAGCATATGAAGGTTCTTTAGTTCAACGTGTATACAGCATTTCCTTGGTGTGGATACTATGGAATGAAAGAAATAGTGAGGTTGCAACCATGAGAGAAGTCTCAATGAAAATGTATTATATTCATTTTTTCTTTCCGGACACAAGTCTAAAATTTTTGTAATTGCTCTGTCATACAAACTAGTTGGAGAGCCTTCTTGTAACTGCAGAATGATTCCAAAAATCAAGCTACTGAGTTTAAGTTTTATGCTAGAAGAAGTGTCAATCAAAGGAACAAAAACCAAATAGATAATCTTTCACAAAGCTAGCCTCAAAACTTGGGTTACCCATTTTCTAGTCCTTCTAAACCATTCAATAAACATTACCAATTTTATCAGATCTTGATGTTCTCATAGCGGTTAGAAACACATTCAAAGCTTGAAGCAAGTGAAAAACTCTACCATATCTTCTAGTCAAAATGCAAGTCGTATGCAAATGGAACTCTTTGATCACTCGAACATGTGAACAACAAGAACATTTTAAAGAATGCTTAATAAATAGTTACAGAGGTAGATAAATGAAAGCACCAAAGAAACAAACCTAAAAGAGCTAGAATCTGATTTTCATAGAGAGTGAGTTGTAAAGAGTCGACAGCACAAAATTTTCCCATCTTTGTATCATAAACTTTATGAAGATTTCTTATCTGGATGCACCTACAAATAAAGTTATGGTGTAAGTAGAGAAGATGGAATTAATTAAGGCCAATAACTAACAAACTATAAGAAAATGACCTGCCATCGAGCTCTTGTTGCTTCATGTCCAAACTTATACCCTCTACTACAGTGTCAAAGGTGACATTACTAGATGCATTAGCATTTTCTACAGAAATTGCGTCAGCAGTTTTACATTCTATGGGAGTTTGATCTTCGATAATACTCCTTTTTCTCGAGAAGAAATTGCGGAGAAAGCAGCTCCATGAATAACCAAACCCATTTTCCCTTGAAAGAATCTAATTAGTAGACAATAATTTAGATACAATTCAAAAATCAAAAGAATGAGTCAGATAGATGCAATAGTTCACAAAACAAACTATTTATTTTCGATAGAAAAAAAGACCATAAAAATGGAAGAATCAGCATATTGAAGTCATTACTGCAAACCAAAATCCACCAGTGTATTATACCAGGTAAAAGATTAAGTGAACGGAAAACCTTTGACCTTTTTGATCAATCACTATTATTAAAAAGGGTTGATCTAATTGAAAAGGGTTTAAACAAGAATTTAACAATCACTCTCTCCCGTGAAACTCCTTATTCTATGATTGATCCGACCATTTTCTTTAGGTGGAGGCTGAAAAGAGGTTTGAACAGAAGTCTAAAGAGATTTGACAGCAGTCTAAAAAGGCTAATGCTGCACAAAATAATAGGTTCAAAAAAATTATAAACACAAAGTGAGTGCAGAATAACCTGAAAAACATAGATTGCTGGTCCTACAAGAAGAAAGGTCACTTGAGTCTTGAGTGTCCATAAAAGAAGGGCAAAGGAAAAAGAGCCATGATGATCAGAAAATGTAATGTTGGCCGCTACAGTGGCCACGTTTGCCAAAATTTCAAATAGTTAGTCTACACAAGGAATTGGGTATACTTGTGCTTCTTACAACTTGTTTTATTAGTTATGTTTTAATTGTAGTTATTGACCGCAAATCAAAATTTGGAGTATTCTTTCTTGACTTCTCTTTTTCTTTTCTTTTCTTTCTTTTTTTTTTTTTTTTTTGAAAAAAGAATANGAAAAAGAAATGAATACAACGAAAGAAAGAAACTACTAAATGTAGACCTAAAGACAGAAGAAACAAACAAAAACAAAAGACAAAAGGGAGAATACAACCCATAAGACCATTATATACTAAAGTCACAAATATATGGGTATATATACATGAAAGAATTATAAATAATCTTTAAAAAAATGGAGCACAGATAGTGAGAAATTGAAAGAAAGCAGAAAAGAAGAGAGAAATTTTTAGATGGCAGATTTAGAAAAGGAAGAAGAATCCAGTGTTTTGTCTCATGAAGGGTAGCTGATGAAATTGAAAAGGGAGCTGATATCATGTATTTGTTGAAGATAACATTTCCAGAAATGTAAGATAAAATGGCTAAAGGAAGATGATTATAATTATAACTTTTTCAACGAAGATCATTTATTTTAAAAAGGAGAATTTTTTTTTTCTTTTTAATAAGAAACAACTTATCACTATATAATGAAAAGGAATAAATGTTCAAGGGATGCAAACTCCATACAGGAAAAGCCCAAAGGAAAAATATAAAACAGCAAATACACCTGTATAGAAATTTAGCCATGAATAAAAGCATTGAAAGGAATGGAATATTAAAAGAGATAGAAAAAGATAAAAAGAGTTACAAAATTCCAAAATTGGTAGGCTTATACACTAACTAGAAATAATACCTACTAAACAACTAACTATAAATAAATTCAAAAATACTAACAACTTCCTAAAATCTTGGTATACTTTGAATCATATTTCAACACTCCCATTGATTCAAACCCCTTGATTCAAAGGTGCAGATGTCAAGTAATCTTTTGAAGTAGCAAAACTTTCTTTTGACACAACCTTAGTAAGTATGTCGGCTAACTATTCATTGGTGTTACAATATTCCAAGACAATCTCTTCCTTTGCAACAAGATCACAAATATAATGATGTCGAAGTTCAATATATTTTTGTTCTGCTGTGAAATGTCGGGTTCTTTGTCATAGAAATAGTTGGTTTGTTATCACAAAATATCTTTGTTGCCCCTTTTTGCTCTTGTTGAAGCTCAGCTAACACTCTTTTTAGTCAAATAGCACACACGGCTGAAGTTGCTGCAACATATTCTGCTTTTGGCGTTGATAATGCCACGGTTGCTTGTTTCTTTGAGCTCCAAGTGATCACTCCTGATCCTAAAGTGAAAACATTGGCTGAAATGCTTCGTTTATCATCTAATGATCCTGCCCAACCGCTATCAGTGAACCCGTATAATTTAAAATTAGAAGATTTAGAATACCAAATTTCATACTCCATAGTTCCGACAACATAAAGTAAGACTCTTTTTGTTGCTCCATAATGAACCTTTGAAGGATGTTGCATAAACCTAGAAATAATACCAATAGGAAATGCACTGTTGGGTCGTGTGTGGGTTAAGTAAATTAGTCTGTCAACCAAGCTTCTGAACCTTCTAACATTTGTCATTTCTGTTCCATCCTCATGTTGTAATTTCTCATTAATATTCATGGATGTAACTGCAGGCTTAGAGTTAAGCATACTAAACTTACTCATAATATCTTTGGCATATTTTATTTGTGAAATAAAAATCTCATCTTCAACTTAATATACTTCAAGACCAAGAAAATAGTGTAATAGACCCATATCCGACCTCTCAAATTCACTCATCATTTGAGACTTAAATTCATCCAAAAGAGAATTAGAAGAGCTAGTGTAAATCATATCATCAACATAAAGACAAATAATGATGAAATCACTCTTACCTTCCTTCTTCACATATAAAGTAGGCTCATTCTCACTTCTTATGTATCCTTTTTCTTGAAAATACCCATCAATCTTCATATACCAAGCTCAAGAGATCTGCTTTAATCCGTATAATGTCTTTTTCGGCTTGTATACCTTTGTTTCTTTGTTTTTCTTTATGAATCCCTCTGGTTGTGTTACATAGACCTCTTTTCGTAAATCTCCATTGAGAAATGCTGACTTGACATCAAACTGATAAACAGGTCACCGCAATTCTACTGCTAATGCAAGAATAGTTCATACTGTTTCAAAACAAGCTACTGGAGAGAAAAGTTCTTCAAAATCTATACCTTGTTGTTGCGTATACCCTTTTGCTACAAGACGAGCCTTGTGCTTTTGTATGCTTCCATTTGGTGCAAATTTTGCCTTGAACACTCATTTCAAATTGATTGCATTTTTATCCTTTGGTAAGTCAACCATCTCTCATGTTCCATTTTTCTCAATGGACTACATCTCCTCCGATGACTTTCTTCCACTCTTCTTTTTCAACTGATTCTTCATAACTCATAGGGTCTGAAACAGTAAGAGCGAGAAAATTAACATGATGCATATATGTCAGCTAAAGATTTATACTTCCTTGGAGGTGTCTTATCCGAAAATTTTTCAAGAGACGAGTTGCTCTTTAGTGATGCTAAAGATGATGAATTTGACAAATTTTGTGTTGCAGTGGAGGCACTAGGAGACGCACTGGAGTTGACCCTTGTCTCTTCATCTAGAGAAACTTCAACTGAACTCTTGCTGCTCCGGTTCTTTACTCCAATCCCAACTCACATTTTTATCAAATATTACATTCCTTCTAACGGAAATCTTTTCAGAAATTTCAACTGTAATCTCTTGCTGCTCCGGTTCTTTACTTCAATCGCAACTCACATTTTTATCAAATATTACATTCCTTCTCACTGAAATCTTTTCAGTAAGGGGGTGGTATAATTTAGATGGCTTTAATTGAGTACAATAGTCAATGAAAATGCATTTTCAGATTTTTCATCAAGCTTTTGACGAATTTGAGGATGTTTCAAAGCATAAACAACACAACCAAAGACTCGTAAATGACTTACAGATGGTTTCCTTCCATGTCATGCTTCATAAGGAGTTCGATTCATAACCGCCTTTGTTGGTGAGTGATTTAATAGATAGACAGATGTTGCTACAGCTTCTACCCAAATTGATTTAAAAGTCTCCTTGCTTGTAACATACTTCTTGTCATCTCCACAACAGTTCGATTTTTTCGTTCAACGATTCCATTTTGTTAACTCTCTTTGGATGCCCTTTTCTTCACAAAACAGATTGAACTATTTAGATATAAACTCGCCACCTCTATTTGTCCGAAGAACTTTAATGTGGCAGCCACTTTGGTCTCCACCATAGTTTTAAAATTATTTTACTTCTGAAAAGTTTCTGACTTATGTTGTAAGAAGTAAACTCAGCTCATGCAACTATAGTCATCAATAAATAGTAACAAGTATATACTCCCCACAAGAACTTACTTTGCGTTGGCCCACATAAATCAGCATGAATTAGTTCTAATCAATGTGGAGTTCTTTTAGCTTTTCCAACAAGAAAGGATTTCCTAGTTTGCTTGCTATAAATACATCCTTCACCTAAACTATTTGAATCAATTCTTGGTAATCCGAAAACCATACCTTTATCCCTGAGTATTTTCGGGCCCTTCATATGAAGATGCCCATATCTAAGATGTCATAATGTCGAGTATCTTTTGTGCTAGCAGCAAGAGCAAAATCTTGTATGTTAGAAACATCCCGTGTGGAAACATTTTATTTGAAGTTATGGCAATTTAAACTTTATGGCCCAATTTCTTATTTACAGTGACACATGTGTTGTCATCAAATAGAATGGAATGTCCTCTGGTTATCAATTGTCCCACACCCAATAAATTGTACCCTAAATCAGGTAAAAATTGAACGTCATCTAATAGTTTTATCTTACCATGACTGGTTTCGACTTTCACTTTGTCTTTTCCCTCAACTTGCATCTCTTTTGTATTTCCAAGTTGCACCTTAATTCTTTGTGTCTCATCAAACTCTTGGAATAATGATTTGGTGTCTGTCATATGGTTCGAGCATCCGCTATCAACAAACCATAAGTCACATTTTTTTGGATTAATATCAATACACGTATAAAAAGCTTTTCTTTTTCTTCTTCTTCATTTTCTGCTGCAAAATTCATTTTTTGGTAGCCCATACCTTCTGCAATGGTAACATTGTATGATATTCCTTATGTTCCTTTGTTCATTGAATTGTCTTTGTCCATCATTTCTCCATCTACCCCTGTTACCACGACCACCATGGAAGCTGCGAAATCCTCCTCTTCACGACTTCTACTTGCTAAATGAATATTTTCTCTTTTGTTGCCTTCGTTGTTGGCGGTCTCCTTCACTTGTAATGCCTTTTCTTCCTTCCTTCCTGATGATTTATTGATTCTTGACTAATGAGCTTGAAGCGAGCCCATTGATTCATCAACGGAGAGTATTGATAAATCCTTAGCTTCTTCTACAGCAGCCACCACAGGGTCAAACTTTGGAGTTAAGCTTCTCAACACCTTTGCAACAATTGTTTAATCTTAAATTTTCTCTCCATAGGTACGCATGATTGACTATTGCCATTGCACTCAACAAAAATTCAGCAATTGATTCACCATTCGTCATGAGCAAAATTGACCATGCTTGCTTTGATGTGGTTGCTGCTACAATTCGTGAAAAAATAGTCTCATGAATTGCTTTCTGAATAATGAACAGAGTCTTGACATCATTTTTTCTTGGTTTCTTTTAGTCTCTCATTTTCTTCTATTGTGAGTTCTAATACATCAACAAAATCGGGATCCACCAAGTCCAATAGCTTCTGCGATCTGAGGAAGGTCTTCATCTTAATGCTCCACCACTCATATTTCTCATCATTAAAAATTGGTAAGAGAGGTGTAGAGGAAGAAAAACCCGTTACTGCCATTTTCGTTTTGGGAAGAAAAAATAATCACTTCTCATCTTGAAATATGATTCAAAGTATTTAAAGTTTTGACCGTTAGTAGTTTTGAATTTATTTATAGTTAATTGTTTAGTAGAATTTCCAAAATTTACTATTTCTAGTGAGTGTACAAGCCTATAAATATTGGAATTTTGTAACTCTTTATACATTGAGTGAGAAAACAATACTAAAGCATTTGCAGTTTTGATCTATTTTATCTTTTGCTATCTCTTTTAATATTCCTTTCCCAACAAATTTGGTATCAAAGTCAAACTCTTGTCAACACGAGAAGGGATTATTTTTTCTTTACAAAATGAAAATGGCAGTAGCAGGTTTTTCTTCCTCTGCACCGCTCTTACCAATTTTTAATGGTGAGAAATAGGAGTGGTGAAATATCAAGATGAAGACCTTGCTCAGATCGCAGAAGCTATGGGACTTGGTGGAGCATGAGTTTGTTGATGTATTAGAATCCACAATAGAAGAGAAGGAGAGACTCAGAGAAATCAAGAAAAATGATGTCAAGGCTCTGTTCATTATTCAACAAGCACTTCATGAGACTATTTTTTCACGAATTGCAGCAGCAACCACATCAAAGCAAGCGTGATCAATTCTGCAGAATAAGTTTCAAGGAGATTCAAAGGTCATAACAGTGCAATTGCAATCTTTAAGACGTGATTTTGAAACTTTGCTCCTGATGAATGGTGAATCAATTGTTGATTTTTTGTCAAGAGCCAAATGACAATAGTCAAACAGATGCGTACCTATGGAGAGAAAATTTAAGATGAAACAATTGTTGCAAAGGTGTTGAGAAGCTTAACTCCANTACCATAAAGTTCAAATTGTCACGACTTTAAATAAGATGTTTCCACTAGATGTGTCCAACATGGAGGATTTTGCTCTTGCTGCTAGCACAAAAGATGACTNAATGGGCTCGCTTCAAGCACATGAGTCAAGAATCAATAAATCATTCAGAAAGGAACGAAATAAAGGCACTACAAGTGAATGAGACAACCTACAACGAAAGCAACGAAAGAGAAAATATTCGTTTAGCAAGTAGAAGTCGTGGAAAATGAGGATTCGCAGCTTCCATGGTGGTCGTGGTAACAGGGGGAGATGGAGAAATGATGGACAAAGGCAATTCAATGAGCAAAGTAACATAAGGACCATTGCAGAAGGTATAGGCACATAGAAGGTATAGGCACATAAAAGCTGATTGTTGGTATAAATATCAACAAATGAATTTTGCAGCAGAAAATGAAGAAGAATAAAAAGAAAAGCTTTTTATGGCGTGTATTGATATTAAAAAAAAAAAAAAAAAAAAAAAAAAAAAAAAAAAAAAAAAAAAAAAAAAAAAAAAAAAAAAAAAANGAGATGCAAAGAATTAAGGTGCAACTTGGAAATACAAAAGAGATGCAAGTTGAGGGGAAAGGCAAAGTGAAAGTCGAAACCAGTCATGGTAAGATAAAACTATTAGATAACGTTCAATTTTTATCTGATTTAGGCTACAATTTATTGAGTGTTGGACAATTGATGACCTGAAGATATTCCGTTCTATTTGATGACAACACATGTGTCATTACAAATAAGAAATCATACCATAAAGTTCAAATTGTCACGACTTTAAATAAGATGTTTCCACTAGATGTGTCCAACATGGAGGATTTTGCTCTTGCTGCTAGCACAAAAGATGACTCGACATTATGGCATCTTAGATATGGGCATCTTCATATAAAGAGCCTGAAAATACTCAAGGATAAAGGTATGGTTTTCGGATTACCAAGAATTGATTCAATCATATGAAGGGCCTGAAAATACTCACGGATAAAGGTATGGTTTTCGGATCACCAAGAATTGATTCAATTAGTTTATGTCAAGGATGCATTTATGACAAGCAAACTAGGAAGTCCTGGAAAAGCTAAAAGAGCCTCACATTGTCTAGAACTAATGCATGCTGATTTATATGGATCAATGCAAACTAAGTCCTTGGGTGGGAGTATATATTTTTTACTATTTATTGCATGTTGATTTATGTGGGTCAATGCAAACTAGGTCCTTGGGTGGGAGTATATATTGATTATTTATTGATGACTATAGTAGCATGAGTTGGGTTTACTTCCTACCACATAAGTCAGAAACTTTTCAGAAGTTCTAGAATTTTAAAGCTATGGTAGAGAACCAAAGTGCTGCCACATTAAAGTTCTTCACACAGATAGAGGTGACGAGTTCATATCTAAATAGTTCAATCTGTTTTGTGAAGAAAAGGGTATCCAAAGGGAGTTAACAGCTCCATACACTATACACTTCAGAGAAAAATGGAATCGCTGAACGAAAAAATCAAACTATTGTGGAGATGGCAAGAAGTATGTTACAAGCAATGAGACTTTCAAACCAATTTTGGGCAGAAGCTGTAGCAACATCTGTCTATCTATTAAATCTCTCACCAACAAAGGTTGTTGTGAATCGAACTCCTTATGAAGCATGGCATAGAAGGAAACCATTTGTAAGTCGATTACGAGCCTTTGGTTGTGTTACTTATGCTTTGAAACATCCTCAAATTCATCAAACGTTGGGGATGAAAAATCTAAAAAATGCATTTTCATTGGCTATTGTACTCAATCAAAGACATAAATAAATTATACAAGTCTCTTAGTAAATAGATTTCAATTAGAAGGGATGCAATATTTGATGAAAATGTGAGTTGGGATTGGAGTAAAGAACCGGAGCAGCAAGATATTACAGTTGAAGTTTCTCCAGATAAAGAGACAAGGATCAACTCCAGTGCATCTCCTAGAGGCTAGTGCCTCCACTGCATTACAAAATTTGTCAAATTCATCATCTTCAGCATCACTAAACAGTAACTCTTCTCTTGAATAATTTTCAGATGAGACACCTCCAAAGAAGTATAAATCTTTAGCTGACATATATGCATCATGTCAATTTGCTCTTACTGTTTCAGACCTTATGGGTTATGAAGAAGCAGCTGAAAAAGAAGAGGGAAAGAAAGCCATGGAAGAAAGCCATGCATTCCATTGAGAAAAATGGAACATGGGAGATGTTGACTTACCAAACGAAAAGTTCTATGGAGATTTACATAGGAGATGCAGTCCATTGTGGTGGCTTGTTTATCAATAAGTCAACATTTCTTAATCAAGATTTACAAGAAGAGGTCTATGTAACATAACCAAAGGAATTCATAAAGAAAAACAAAGAAACAAAGGTATACAAGCTGAGAAAGGTATTATATGGATTAAGGCAGACATACTTATTAAGACTTTGTCAAAAGAAAAGTTTGCTACTTCGATTACTCCTCTGGCATCTGCAACTTTGAATCAAGGGGAGTGTTGAAATATGATTTAAAGTATTCAAAGTTTGACCAAGATTTTAGAAAGTTGTTAGTAATTTTGAATTTATTTATAGTTAATTATTTAGTAGAATTTCCCTAATTTACTATTTCTTGTTAGTGTACAAGCCTATAAATATTAGAATTTTGCAACTCTTTATGCATGGAGTGAGAAAACAATAATAAAGCATTTGCAGATTTGTAGCTTTGATCTATTTTATCTTTTGCTATCTCTTTCAATATTCCTTTCCCAACAGTTATTACAAGACCACGTCCACGACCTCTTTTTTTTCTGTTATGGCTACCACATTCGCTCAAACTGAAAAAGAAGAGTCATCTGCATCTTTCTTTTTTGTTCGTGCGAGCCACTCCCCATGTATTTCTCTTCCTCTTTGTCTTCATAGTCACAAAGTTTCTCCTCATGGACCTTAAGACGTCCAACAACCTCTTCAACAGACATGTTCTTGAGGTCGTCGTACTGCTCAATAGAGGTAACAATCTGCATGAATCTTGGGAGAACTGCTCGAAGGAACTTCTTGACGACGGAGATCTCCTCCACCACATCGCCTAATGAATGAATGTCGTTGACGATCGTCGTCAACTTCATGGCAAAGTCGTCTATTGACTCACCGTTCTTCATGCATATAGCCTCGAACTCATTCTTCAAGGACTGCACCTTTACTTCCTTGACACGTCCCACACCCACATGCATTATTTGCAGCGTCTCCTACGCTGCCTTTGTCGAGTCCTTCTCTACCAACATGAGAAGGACGTCGTTCGAGACTACTTGGTAGATGGCGGCAAGAGTCATCCTGTCTTTATGCTCCTCAACGTCATCATGCTCGACTGCGTCCCACACGCCTTGTGCCTGTAAGTTAACAGGCATCTTTATCGACCATGCTGCGTAGTTACTCTTCATGAGTAACGGGTACTGGATCGTTACACTCCCCTCCCTTTCGCTCCTTATCGTTGTCAAATTACCTCCGACTTGTGGTGACAGCATTTGTTTTGACATCCTAGCTCTAATACCAAGTGTTGGAAATTGCCCACGATTGAAGTATGTCGAAACAAATAACGAAAGCGAAAGAACAACTTGAGAAGAGAGAGTTTTTTAATAGAGGAACCTTAAGCATGTATGCTTTATAAGAACAACTTGAGAAGAGAGAGTTTTTTAATAGAGGAACCTTAAGGATGTATGCTTTATTAATTCTCTTCTTTTTGTTGCTATAAATAACATACATCTCATGAGTTATAGTGGAGATTGCACAACCGATCTCCTAGACTTCCTTCTCAAATTCCTAAACTTTCTCCTGAGATTAAGCAACTACTAACAAATCTTCCTAATCGATCCCCTAAACTTTCAAATCAACAACTATTAAATCTTTCTAATCGATCTCCTAAATTTTCAAATCAATAACTACTAAATCTTCCTAATCGATCTCTTACACTTCCAAATCAATAACTACTAAATAATTATCCTAAAATTACTCAAAGTTAAGCTTATTAACTCATTATTAACTCATGGGCTAAAGAGAGTGGAGAAGTGGAGAAGAAGCAATGATTAGAATTAAGCTTAGGCTAGAAAGGACAGCGGCTGAAAACAGAAAACATAGGGAAGGGAGGAGAGAAAACGGAGGGAAGGAATCATCAAAGCATGGAGCTTAAATTATAGCTAAAAAAAATGAGTTTAATAATAAGATTAAAAAAAAAATAGTAAAGAGATATTGAGCTTTTATGAATCCTTAAATTCGAAAAACTGGAACTTGAGGTAAATTCCGATTGGATTAAACTTGAATCACATCAGGAAAGGGGATCAAAAGTTGGTTCGAGAAGTCCTTCAACGAAGAAGAGCTGTGTGCAGCTGTTAAGAATCTCCAGATTCAGATGACTTTTCTATTCAGAATTTTTCAGTAAATTCTGAAATTGTTGAAAGAAATTATGATGGAGGTCTTATATAAATTCTTTGAAAATGATTGCATCAGAAACGCTTCATGTATTTAATTCAGAGGAGGGAAGGATGTAAAGGATTCCAGACTTATTATCTAGGAATTATCTAGGAAAAAAGTGTGTTTAAGAATCTGCCTACGGTGCTATACAAGAGATTGAAGCAAGTTGTATACTCTACCATATCTTCTCGTCAAAATTCTTTTCTTCAAGGTAGACACGTAAGTTAAAGTGGATTATTTCACTTAAGCCTTAATATTGATTTATGGTCTGAGAACCCCTAGAATCTTTAAGGTAAAAGTCTGTTAGGCTAGGAGGATGCTGCTTATTTATAACTTAGTCAACGGTTACATAGTAAAGTTATATTTGGTAAATGACATATAAAGTAAATNTACTAACAAATCTTCCTAATCGATCCCCTAAACTTTCAAATCAACAACTATTAAATCTTTCTAATCGATCTCCTAAATTTTCAAATCAATAACTACTAAATCTTCCTAATCGATCTCTTACACTTCCAAATCAATAACTACTAAATAATTATCCTAAAATTACTCAAAGTTAAGCTTATTAACTCATTATTAACTCATGGGCTAAAGAGAGTGGAGAAGTGGAGAAGAAGCAATGATTAGAATTAAGCTTAGGCTAGAAAGGACAGCGGCTGAAAACAGAAAACATAGGGAAGGGAGGAGAGAAAACGGAGGGAAGGAATCATCAAAGCATGGAGCTTAAATTATAGCTAAAAAAAATGAGTTTAATAATAAGATTAAAAAAAAAATAGTAAAGAGATATTGAGCTTTTATGAATCCTTAAATTCGAAAAACTGGAACTTGAGGTAAATTCCGATTGGATTAAACTTGAATCACATCAGGAAAGGGGATCAAAAGTTGGTTCGAGAAGTCCTTCAACGAAGAAGAGCTGTGTGCAGCTGTTAAGAATCTCCAGATTCAGATGACTTTTCTATTCAGAATTTTTCAGTAAATTCTGAAATTGTTGAAAGAAATTATGATGGAGGTCTTATATAAATTCTTTGAAAATGATTGCATCAGAAACGCTTCATGTATTTAATTCAGAGGAGGGAAGGATGTAAAGGATTCCAGACTTATTATCTAGGAATTATCTAGGAAAAAAGTGTGTTTAAGAATCTGCCTACGGTGCTATACAAGAGATTGAAGCAAGTTGTATACTCTACCATATCTTCTCGTCAAAATTCTTTTCTTCAAGGTAGACACGTAAGTTAAAGTGGATTATTTCACTTAAGCCTTAATATTGATTTATGGTCTGAGAACCCCTAGAATCTTTAAGGTAAAAGTCTGTTAGGCTAGGAGGATGCTGCTTATTTATAACTTAGTCAACGGTTACATAGTAAAGTTATATTTGGTAAATGACATATAAAGTAAATGACATAAATAGTAAATAGCTATGTATAGTAAAAAGCTATATATGGTAGATAGTTATATATAGTAGATGGTTATATCTAAGCTAAACCATATATATATCCTCGAGGCCTCCTACTGTACATACTTGAAGTCATCAATATAATATATATAGTAAGCTAAACTATGTACATATCAGCTAAACCATATATATATCCTCTCAGGCCTCAGGCCTCCTACTGTACATACTTGAAGTCATCAATATAATATATATAGTAAGCTAAACTATGTACATATCCTCTCCGACGTACTTTCTGTACTCTCTGTATTCTCTCCTACTGTACATACTTGAAGTCATCAATATAAATCCTTTAGCCAGAGTTCTCCTTGCATTTTCTCTATCCTATTTTTTGTGTTCATCTAGATCGAGTGTGTGCGTTGTTGTGAGATCCTAACAACGTCTCATATGGGAAGAAGGAAGATCACAATCAAAAGGTGTGTTTTTTCTACAATTTTAGTAATAGTTCTTCTTTTCATGGACATTTGTGCAGGAAATCATGTTAAGATTTACGTGTATGGTCCAGGTTGAGTGGGGTGGTCAGTTTTGGAGGACTTCCAGTAAATTTTGGTGGGTTTATTTTGTTTATAATGTGTTACTGTCTTCAAATTTTCCGTTTAATCAACGAAGATTCTGTTAGGTATATATGGACTAAAGAATAATAAACCTCTAGATCTTAGATATTTACACCAATACACGTGAAAATACACTTTTTGGTCCCTAGTTTTCAAACTTAACATTTACATCATCGATATTTCAGAACTTAGTTCACAAAACTGATCTTTTTATGTATAAGATTAAAAAAAATCTTGAAGCAATATTTATGAGTTCAAAGATTCCCTTTAAAATGACATTTGAGTTGAAAGTCATACCTTATCCATGTAAAGACCAATTACAAAGTACAGCAGCGAGTCAAAGAACATCATTAAAAGACACACCAAAAAGTTTACTCCAGAGGATGCCTATCCAAACCAAGCAGCCAATATTTAGTTCCCTCCCAAAAAAGATCTTACAGATTATTGTTAAAAGCACAGCGAATTGTTAAACATTACCCTCCACATGTTGCTCCATCTAAGTCCAACACGAGCACGTTCGTAATCTGCAAAGTTAATGGACCCTAAAGCAAAAGCCGTTGGTGAAAGCAATGAAGCAGTTGCCTTCACTATCCTGAAGTAGAGTGAAAACTTAGACCATACATCAATTCAGAAATTGAAATTGTTAACTAAATAAAACAAAATATGATTCCTCGTGGCAAAGATACTTACACCGACACAGTTTCATCATTTACGGTATAGTATGGAAAATAGGCACCTAAAAAAGAAAGTGTTCCCACTGCCACAGCAGTTTTTGCTCGTTTGAAGAATGTAGAGATCAAAAATGAAAACATGATTGCACTTAATCCAAATGAGAAGAAGTAGATGAAGACCACCGTCTTATCACTGTACTTGAAAAGGTTATGCATCGTGCACAAAGTGATAACTCCAGCAGATATTGCAAACTGTAAAAGACATCAGATCAAGCCAAATCAAAACCACTGGATCCCACCCCAAAGAGCAAAGAGAGAACTATTAAAAAAAAAAAGCTTGTAGAGAATTTAGATAACAAGCTTAGATGAAAAAATTAGAACTCTATTTAGAATGGTAAGCAGTTCAATACATGAGAACCGGCTTTCTTGTTGATATTATATGAGAAACTGGCTCTCATTGGTAGTATGACAAGCTGGTTGTATTGGTAGTTTTAATTTCCATGGTCCGGAAAGGAGCAATTTTATGTAGAAGACATAGACTTTTTGTTTTTTTAACAAAATACGGAACTTTTCATTAAGGAAATGAAAATAGACTAATGCTCAAGGACACAAACTCCAAAAGGAATAAAACAGAAAGCAAAAGCAAAAGCAAAAAAGAAAAAAAAAAAAATGACAGCAGCACAACAAAACGAGCAATTAATGTTGAAGTACTTAAAAAGGAGAAATAAATACATTCCAGCTTCGGCAAATATCCTGTATTGAAAAACCAGCAAACAGCTTTGAGAAAGAACACCAAAAGGACGAGTTTAGGCAAGCTGATTCAAATCTGACGTGACAAGAAAGAGATGAACTTTGAAAAATTCTACGTTCCTCTCTGACTGTAATTCTGAAAAGAGTTTTAACCACATTAACCCGAAGAATAATCGTCTTCGGAACCATCAAAAGGCCTATGAGAACTTGTTAGAGATATAATATTTAGAGTATATATTATTTATGGAATATATCTTAGATATTATATCTTAATATTCTTTCTTTAATTAGTTTATATTTTCCTTATTGGTAGGTATTAGTTGCTAGCTTGTATCCTACTTAAAGCTTATAAATATCAATGAGAACACACCTTCCATTCCAATTCTATTTCTATTTCTCATTCTTGACATGGTATCAGAGCACTAATCTTGATATTCTTAAATATCAAAACTTCCTCTTGAGTTAGGGTTTGGTATCAGAGCCAGAGCCAAATCCTAACTCAATTAGTGAAGCCTTTACAGCCGCGGTTCATCCATCGTGATAAGTCCAATCAAAGGCAGTCTATTTTTTCACTACTGGGAAGACAAAAGTGTTACTGACCTACACTCTCTTCTCAAAGACAACTTGGGTGTTATTGACCTACACTCATAAAGACAACTTGGTGTCATTATCCAACTTGTCTTTACGAGTGTAGGTCAATAACACTCAAGTTTTCTTTACGAGTGTAGTCAATAGCACCCAAGTTGTCTTTACGAGTGTAGGTCAATTACATCCAATATCAAGAATACGTTATAAGCATCTTCAAATTTCTCACCAAGCTCAAAGGTGGCATATTCAAGATGTTCATATTTTCTTTCACAACCTCTCTAGTGATCCAAAGCACCGATCTTAGTGTTTTTATCGAACTTCAAAACTTCGGATGTTTATTTAACACATCCTTATTATATTCATCACTTTTATCAGTCAGGATATTCACTTGTTCCAATCAAATTAAATGGAACAAATTACCAATCCTGGAGTGCATTATTTATGCATAAATCAAGAAGCAGCTCTTCAAGTTCTGAGATACATCAAATGCCGTCTATTTTTAGTTTTGCATCTTTCTTGGAAATTCAATAATTTCTTGAAAGTCTAAAAATGCAAACCAATCAAAGACGGTCTATTTTTTCACTACTGGGAAGACAAAAGTGTTATTGACCTACACTCTTTTCTCAAAGACAACTTGGGTGTTATTGACCTACACTCGTAAAGACAACTTGGGTGTTATTGACTACACTCGTAAAGACAACTTGGGTGTTATTGACCTACACTCGTAAAGACAAGTTGGATGTGATTAACATACACTCTCCAACTTGAGGGGGAGTGTTAGAGATATAATATTTAGAGTATATATTATTTATGGAATATATCTTAGATATTATATCTTAATACTCTTTCTTTATGATTTGATTTATAGTATATTTTATTTTATTCTCCATATTTAATTAGTTTATATTTTCCTTATTGGTAGGCATTAGTTACTAGCTTGTATCCTATTTAAAGCTTATGAATATCAATGAGAACACACCTTCCATTCCAATTCTATTTCTATTTCTCATTCTTAACAGAATTTAGAGAGGTGTTATTCTTCATAATATTAGAGAAAACCCATTGGACATTAAATATCGCAAAAATCTTGAACCAACAAAATCAAGCATAAGAACAATCAAAGAAAATATGGTTGAGAGATTCCCCCAATGCAAAACATAAAGAAAAAACTGATGGCAAAAGACTCTGATTGGGACAATTCCTCTGCAAAACTTCAGAAGAACAGAAATTGATGGCAAATGAGAATATTAGTTTTCTTTTGACTTTTAGATTTCCAAAGAGCTGCAAATAATGATCTATTCAAAGAGGTTGATGATGCCAAAGATTTATCAATCCAATTGAAGATTTGGACTTTAAGTACGTTATTCCGCTTTCTTCATCCCATCTCCTTTGGTTTGAGGAGTCCATAGTTGAGTTTTTACAAATTCCTGATCGTTTGCTATTCTCTAAGCATGACAGGGATGAGTTTGGTACAACCAAATACATAGATAACGGTACTCTTCAATGTGAGTTATTGATTGATTGTGTGATCAATTACCAGTGAAAGAAAGGTGATTAGTGTGCCCGTTGGTTTCCTCAAGAGATGACGGCTAACTATTCGGGATATATTGAAGGACACTATCAGGATATTTGAAGACTCAGGTTGGATGGTTCGGTCCTTCAACCTAGGCCTAAGGTTCAACCTTTGCCAAGCACATCTGAATCTAGTTTAAGCCCTTCTAAGTCTTATGCGGATATTGACAAAGCCAATATGATATAACAAGAACCTCCAGTATCATCCATGAAAAATTATGTCTCTTTCTTCATCCTAGGTAAGAAAGGAACATGAAGTAGTAAGTACGAAAGTTTGTGAATTTTAGAACGTCCGTGAAATTTTATTTATAATCAGATTGTTTTCTCATATCAAGGGGGCTCCTGGTGTAGACAAGGGAGATTTTTTTAGACTGAATAGAAAATGATGCTTCATTGAGGTGAAGGCTACTTAAATAGGCTGAAATACTGGTTTACCAAAGTGGGTAATGGTAAAACTTAACTAAACAGCCACTTAACGAAGGCTGTAAAAACTAAACAATCTTAGCTAAAAACTGACAATGGTTAGATAGAAAAGACCTCTTCTTGGTTTTAACAAAATCTTTAAACAAGAAAATACAAGAACGTCGAGAACTAACCAGAACTACCCAAGAATAATAAAAGATGTCCTGCACCGGCTCTTGAGGAACATTTCAATGTCAAATTTCAAGTGAACCCCATGATGGATGACAAAGTTGTGCTCAAACTGGAAAATGGGAGACACCCTTTGGTTCTTGAGCCAGTTGGAAGGTGGAAGCTAATAGGTCATTTTCACTTGAAGCTCAAAAAACCATAGTATTCCAGATTACATCAAAGGTTATGGTGGTTGGATTTTGTTGGATTTCCTTTTATATTTTGTCATAGTGATTGTGCATTAGGTATGTATTCCTTATTTATATCTTACAGCCTAGTTAAGTTGGCTGCTTGGTTAGAAATTGTTTTATAGCATGGTTAGGTTTCGTTTCACAGCCTATAAAGTGGCTATCTAGTAATCTTGAAGGCATCTTTTTTCATTCTAATAATAAATTGTGTCGAAGGATATTTGTGTTATCCCATAATAAATAAGGTAGCTAACCTTCCTAATCTATCTGGTTGATTTATTTAAATCTAGGTAACTAGTATCAAGGGGTTATTATTTAGATTTATCTTAACTAGAAATTTATTTAGAGTTATCGTAACTAGAAATTTATTTAGATTTATCATATCTTGTTACCTATTGTTACTTATTATCTAAGGATTTATTTAGATTACCTAGTATCTAGGGATTGATTTAGATTTAGTTAGCATCTCCCTATAAAATGGAAATGTAATTCTCTGGGAAAAAAAAAAAGTAACTATCGGAAGAAAAAAAGAAAAACACCCCGCTAATTTAAACATGCAACAAATTGCCTATTTGATACATCATTACAAACTTACAATAATAAAGTACCAAACCCCACTTAAGAAGTCTGCCTAAATTAGTATAATCATTAAAGAAATGTTAAAATAAGCTCCCCAATTTAGTCATATTCACAAAAAGGAACACTGCTGTGCTAACAATGAAACTGTCAGAATTGACCCTGCCAATAAAGATGGAGAGCTTAGGGAGGAGGGCATAGCATGTAGAACAACTCTTTAAGGCCTCTTCACAAAGGATTACCATCAAGAAAAATATGATTTGGTTACAGAAATGTAAGTTAAAACAGCTTGATATAAGTAGATGAGAGCTGTAATATTTTTCACATACTGGTATTAGTAAGGAGAAGGAAGAATTTAATCACAGATACAGACTAGGGCATAGATACTGTCAATATTTCTAGGATTATACTTGAATTTCTTGCCTCTTTTCAGTCTATCCTTTTTAAGGATTACTACGAGGAGGCTCCCAGCTCAATTAATTGGGACGATATCCCTCTAAAGAAGAGCTTTATCATGACCAACTATTTGCTCGCACTTTAAGCATGCAGATGCAACAGCACAAAAAATTTATCTCATGGCTTATACACAAGTAAAGTGAAGAACACGTTAGAGATTACCTGAACGGCATATGAAATAAACCAAGAAAGATGGAATATCCCGTCTTTCAGACCCATCATGTAGAGGCCTTCTTTGATCTTCTCTTCCTATAATATCATTAGAGGGTTGAGTTGGCAACAACTATTGAACAACAAAAACATGCATAAAAATAGAATAAGTACAGATATCTGTTCGGATCAAGGTGAATAATATAATTTTTCTACATGAAACAGAGAATATTATCATGCTAAACAGCACCATTATCGAACCTTCTCAAATGCATAATAGCTGATAAGGCGAGAAATTGGGTAAAGAAATCCCAACAGATACCTGCTCAATAAAAGGAAGTTTACTAAGCGTATCGAGACAAAATCTAATCTGATAATGTGTGCATAATGGTCTCAAAAGAAATTAAATAATTTAGAAAACAAAGATAATCAGGATTCTACTTACAACACACCCATCACTTTCTTTACAATTGACTGGAATTCATCGTCGACATACTCCCGAGTTGGAAAAGGGGCAATTCGTATTTTTGAAGGACTAAATTGTGTCCATGGCAAGTTCAGCAAGGAAGGTCTGCTAGAGGAGTTTGATGAAGTATTGTTCCTACTTACATGGAGAATATTAGTTTCCATTTCCTGGGAAGCAAAGATTATGAATGAATCCATGACTTGCTGAAGCTGCAAAAATTAAGTTGCATCAGTCATTCTGGTAAATTATAAGAAATTAAGAAGGAAAAAAAGTCAATACTTCTAAGATAACCTATACTCATGAAGTGCATACAGTTCAAGTTACTTTATCTTTTACTTTTATTAGTTTATGGAGAGTGAGCTGTTTTTTGTTTAAGTAGGGTAAAGAACAATAACAAATCAATACATACAAATTCATAGAACGATAACAAATTGTAGAAGACCTGTAAATAACAACAGAATAGTCATAACTGTATCTTAACTGCGTCTTATAACATCTTAGGCTCCTTCTCTTCCTCGTCTCTCTCCAGCCAACTATGGCTTAGTGTCTAGACACTTGTGACTGGGGTCTCCTACCCTAATGGTAGGAAAGATAGACCCAGTCAAAATAGAAAATATGTCGTTTATGTGTGATTTTGATAAAATTAAGAAGGGAAGATTCAAAAAAATCACCAAATCACAAGTAAAGAGAGAATTTGCGATTTCAGTTTAAGAGACTGTCATCATCTGGTTTGTAGATACCTTGGAAGACTTATTGCTTTCCCTCAAGAGCAAAAGTGTTTTCGAAAAATGTATTGCAATGGTGAGTTTATTTGGAATGTGAAAAACATCGAACAAAAAGAGGTCACTTTCTAGAAATCACAAAAGTCCTGAACTCGGGAGGAAAGACCAATGTAGTAGTTCCATCAAGAGATGAGTCTCCAGGCTGGGAGATGTTCGCGAACATGCTTACAGATTTCATCAATACAAGGAAACACATAGAAGCATGTGTTGGAAGAGAAGGGCACAGGATTCTTATGTGGATATGCTAAAAAAGAAACCCAATTGACTGCTCAGTGTAATCGCTCCAAGTCCCTTGCAATCCACGAAGGAGATGGGTGCGAAAAATTAAGAAGTGAAAAAACTGAATTTGTGAGATCCCACATCAGTTGGGGAGGAGAATGAAACACCCTTTATAAGGGTGTGGAAACCTTTCCTAGCAGACGCGTTTTAAAAACCTTGAGGGTAAGTCCGAAAGAGAAAGCCCAAATAGGACAATATCTGCTAGTGGTGGGCTTGGGTCGTTAAAAACAGTATCAGAGCCAGACACCGGACGAGCAAGGAGGCTATTCCCCGAAGGGGGGTAGACACGAGGTGGTGTGCCAGCAAGGACGCTGGGCCCCGAAAGGGGGTGGATTTGGTGGTGCCACATCGATTGGAGAAAGGAACGAGTGCCAGCGAGGACGCTGGGCCCTAAAGAGGGGTGGATTGTGAGATCCCATGTCGGTTGCGGAGGAGAACGAAACACCCTTTATAAGGGTGTGGAAACCTTACCCTAGCAGATGCGTTTTAAAAACCTTGAGGGTAAGCCCGAAAGGGAAAGCCCAAAGAGGACAATATCTGCTAGCGGTAGGCTTGGGCAGTTACAGAATTGATTGAAACTCTAATAATAAAAAGAAACTAATGTGGTGGTGTGCCAGCAAGAACGCTGGGCCCCGAAGGGGGTGAATTTGGTGGGGGTCCCACATCGATTAGAGAAAGAAACGAGAGCCAGCGAGGACGCTGAGCCCTAAAGGGGTGGATTGTGAGATCCCATGTCGGTTGGGGAGGAGAACGAAACACCATTATAAGGGAGTGGAACCTTTCCCTAGCAAACGCATTTTAAAGACCTTGAGGGTAAGCTCGAAAGAGAAAGCCCAAAGAGGACAATATCTGCTAGCAGTGGGCTTGGACCATTACAGAATTGGGCCGTTACAGAATTGATTGAAACTCTAATAATAAAAAGAAACTAATGCTCAAGGATACGAACTCCAAAAGAAGTGAAAAAGAAAGCAATAAAAGGCAAAAAAAGAAAATATGATCCAGAGATTCCCCCGCCAAAAAAGAAACCTTAATTCAATTAATGACCAATGCTTGCAGTCTCAGCCCCAATTTCTATAACAAGGCCGTGGGGATTCAATTATGTTTCCAAATAGTCCTCCTATTGTCAAAGAGGTACCTATAGAAACCATTGAGACACCTTATAGTGATTCGCTTGGGCGTTTGAGTCTTCTAAGTCCCTAGGCATTAAAGAGGTGAAGAGTTTACTGAAATTTATCATTTGTCACATACTCAAAGAAAAGTGCATCATTCTTTTTTAGGAGAGAGAAACTAAAAGAGGAAAGCTCCCCCCTAGTGATATCATGGCCATGCTTTCGTGAGGAAAGGAAAATATATATATATATATATATATATATATATATATATATATATATATATATATATATATATTTTTGGAACAAAAGAAAAGAAATAGAATTATTAAGGTAGACCAGAAGCTAAGGCTTCAATTAAGCTGAACAATCTGTCTTCACTTCTTTGTAGATTTTCTCAGTAAGCAGGTATCAGAACAACCTCCCGATTTCAATTGTTGAAGACCAGAAAATAATATTATTTAACTTACACTTGTCTTCTTTTAGTAGGATCGCTTGCCTACTTCTCCTTGTACATATTATAAACGAAATTAATTTCTTATAAAGATACGGTTTCTATCCAAATAGTTTTAAGAAGGAAAAAGGCTACACACTATATTCAACAGGATAGCACCATTATTATTGAAGTAAGCAGCATATTAACTGAGAAATGAAGAAGTAAAAAGGGATCCACGGAACCATACAGTTAAAAATCCACTGAAGCTATACTGCATTGTTGGTATATTAGTTGCACCCAGCTCCAAGTCATTGAGATACGGACCATTCATGTCCATGATGGATCTAACATTAGGAAATCCTGAGAAAGCCCAAGTATGATTGAGACGAATGCTATAATCAAATAACTCCGGACCTTGCTCATGGAATACTACGGCTCCTTTAATTTTGGGATTTGAACAGTTCAAGGTCCTGAATAAAGAATGAAATGGTTCATTGTAAACGCCAATATAACAACACTAATATAAGCGCTATAACAATCATATTTTATAAGGTACGCAACCCTTAAAGGCAGCCTTGTATCCAGCATCATTTATATATCAAATGGTTGCCAATGAAAAATGCTTACTACAGAATTATGCATGGGAATCACCTCCAACAAGGGAACACATTTCAAACAGCCCAAACTATCTTACTACCAAAATCAAAATCAAATAAAGATACAAAAGTAAGTAATAGGATCAAAATGACTATGTCAGCATTGAAAACTTATATTTATGGATACATTGATGGAAAGAAATTAGAATTTCTAGATGAGACGCTATTTAAGTTTACCTATCTTTTCTTTTATTTATTTTTTTTTTTTTTTTTTTTTTTTTTTTTTTTTTTTTTTTTTTTTTTTTTTTTTTTTNAATGGGATACATAAGGATATGTCCTTTGGAGTATTAAATACAAAAAAACACCTTCATTGAGTAACTCGCTTATAGGCTATAATTAGAAAAATGAGGACACAACTTACTCCAATTAATAGTTAAAAGAGATGTGGAGTCAATAAAATAACTGATATCATGATTTTTATCATGAAGATTCGAGCGTTGCGCTCCAACCAATGGATCCAAAAGAAAGCACAAACATGACAAAGCCAAAGGATTCTATTTCCTTTGTGAAAGGATGACCCATAAGCAAAAGAAAGAAAAGAGATAGGATGCCACCCGGTCCTGGGAACTCCTGTCACATAGGCTCATAAAAAAAACTCCAAAACTGTGAAGTGAAAATGCAGCTACAAAATAGGTTGATCGGAATTTTTTGCATGGGATTAACACATAGGGCAGCAGCTAGGAGATAGGCAAAGCCAAGGAAATCTCCATGGAGTTTGTTGAAAGTACTATTCTTAGAGTCACTGAGCTCCATAGGAAGAATTTCTGAGGAGAGAGACATGGACAGAGACTTTGTAGTAATTAACCTGTCTTTTGCTAATGTCCACCACCATACATCCTCTCTGTCAGAGGCATAAAAAGCTGTCCTTTTCTAATACCCAGCACCATATACGCTGTTTTTTTACTGTCTCCCTTCCTCTTCACCATCATTGGGGATGCCTTAGTCATACGGTCCATTTTTGTATTGAAAAATGAATTCTGAATGGTTCTTAAGTAGGGAACTCCTTGCTGGAAGTCTCACTTACAGAACGTTGATGATACCATTTTTTTTTTTTTTTTTGCCCCGATGATGCGCCTATCCTTGGAAAATGGAATGGGGGATACATTGATATTAATTTTGAAGGGAACAGGGCGTCATCCAAATTTAGTCAAAACTTCTCTGATTGGCGTTAATGTGAGTATAAGTTCTCTGATTGGCTATGATGTCAGGGTTTCTTTGGGTGTGTTGGCTTGAAAGGCTTTTTTGAAGATAAATTTTCTGATTTTATTTCTTTTTGTGGGAACTTTCAGTAATAGTTAATTCTTTTGTAATTATCCAATTGCATAGATTCACAACAACTGGTTAAGCTCCTTGAGAGGAGGTTCTCTCTTCCCCTAAGAAAACCCTAGCTAATTGGATTTAAGAAAACCCTAGCTAATCAGATTTAAGAACCCTCATGGATATGCAAACACCTAAATCACAAAGGCTAAAGCCCCCCAAATCAAAATGATTTTATCCCAAATGATTGTAACGCTTGGGAACAACCTTTATGAAGAACAAGACCTTTAGACCTAAATATCCAAAAACCCCAAAATGATAAAAAAAAAAAAAAAAAAAAAAATTACCTCAAGGAAAAGTAAGATTTGGATTACCTTATTGATCAAATATCTCAAGGCAAGAAAACTTGTTTGGGATTCGAATCACTCCACAAGCAAGATCGAACATATTATGCTTAAATAATTCTAAGCATGAAACCTAAACTATATAGAATTGCAACGAAACTTAGTCATTGACTAAAAGAAAACACAAATGTTTTTTTACTACATTCGTAGTTTACAAACACAACATGGATGGCTTTATATAGCCTTAAAATGAAACCTTGACCTTCCATGAGGCATTTCAAAAGTTGTTGACTATAATGAGCCATTATGTAAATGTAATATCTTAAAGCCCTTGTTGCATAAATGAAGCTCGATTCTTCTCAGTGTAACATTAAATTGCAACTTGAGTTCAAATTTAATCAAACTTAACTTCACTTAATGTAACTTGACTTTATCTTATGGTAATTTTAACAACATTCTTCAAAACTTCCTTAAAGTTCAGATGGTGTGATTGAGATGTCCTAGTTTATATCACTTTTTCTCCCCTGATTTTGTATAATGCATATATGTCTTTTATAGCAAAAACTATTCTGTACTGCAGAGCATTAGCTCTTAAAGAAAACACTATAACCACTTAGCTATCGTGAATGCATTGTCAATCTCAAGTTATCTATTCCCAAAACTCCAAGATCCATCCACCTCAACACCACCTCCCACCTAATCAAATGAGGTCCTCTGACTCATCAAACACCTTTCCATAAGAAAGTTCATCGTTTTTCATTATTATGAACATAACTGGGGAACCTAAACAAAACTAATTGTAGTAGTTTAGAACCTTGGGACTCCAAAAGGTTATTTCGAAAAATGAGCCAAGGACTACAAATCTTAATGAAGAAAGCAAGAAAAGAGGGATTTTTATTTAAAGCACCAAATGCTATGGAGCTTTCAAAGTTTCAAATCTTTTGACTAACCAAGCTTCATGGTGTCAGTATGTCTCATAAGCTTCCCCCAATATCCAATTCCGTATCAGGGTTAGAAACAATCTTCTCAATAAAATTGACATCCCATCAATTTTGGTATTTGTTCACAACAACAATTACTTTCTGGATATCTTATCTAATATTCATTAGAAAACGATCCATATACTCTTAGTTACTGCACACATAAGCTAACTAATCACGCTTAACTAAAACATCCATTGTTGAGTGAAATTACTAGATCTGTATCAACAAGCAGCAAGCCTTTGATAATACCCACATTGACAACGTACCTGCCTAAACCATTAGGACCTTTTGATTTAGCCAACTCAAGTTCCACAAGATTTGATGCCCGATAAACATCCTTAAAAAGTACCAATGCACCAGCTAAATTTCTTCTCGAGACAGAATCTCTTCCACAACTAAGCTAATGAATATTTAAAGGGCCAGGAACTTTAACCTCAAGTTCTGTTGGCATGGGTTCAATTGCTTGAAAACTAATTTTTTTTAATGAATTGCAAAAAGTAGAACCGTAAAATTAATTTGAAAGATGTCTTGTCCATATAAGAAATCACAAGTGCCTCATTTTACTTGTACTTTTCTTTTTAATAATGAAAATTTTAGTTTCCTATCAAATACATGTAAAGATTTAAATACTTACTCAACAACATTGCAGTTTCCATACAGATCAGAACGAATGTAGCTTTCTAGCTCTTCTTCGTCTTTGTAAACTTTAGTGACTACCTGCCAGCACAATGTGGTATACATTAGCAAAGAGAGGTTTACAATGTGGTATGTATTAGCTCTAACATCTAGAATTTTAAGAAAATAAATAAAAGATTTTTTCAAAAAAAAGAAAAAAAAAAGAAGGAAAGCAGAATGGCACGCACGCAAGTTGGAGAAGACCGTACAGTCAACGGTTAGTTTCTCAACCTTCTCTTTAACGAATTTGAAGCTAGCCATTGTCATCAGTTTTATTGTTTTGACTTAATTTAGGGCATAGTGAGGAATTTTGGAGAAATTTGGAATATCCTCGAAGACCCGAAACAAACTCGGGAAGTCTACAATCAAGTAAGTAACCATATGGAGCAAGTTTTTAAGAAATACTTGTAGGAGTCGATTAGGATTGAGGTCAATGATTGAGTATTATGTTTAGGAGCCCAGTTTGACCTAGTCTCATGAGAATTGTGCTTAGATCATGTGAATAGTTTACCACTTAATTATATTTACCGTCATACAGCTTTTGCATGCATGATCTGATAGATAATTGGACTTAATAGAGGTTGGATTATTATCACTTAATAAGCATGATGAGCATGTTGTATGTCTTTATTCATTGTTATGCATTGATTTAGAGTCTGGATAGGCCGTTATTGCCCAGTATGAGTTGGACTATCGATATGTACCGTAGAGTGCTAGTTATGTTTCCGTAGACTATGAGTTACTGGTTCGCGTATTTTGGTCCTAGCACCTAGTCATGAGTTCCATAGCCTCCTTGGGTTGACCAGTTACCTTGTAAGAACGGATAAGATGCAATCCTTATTCGTGAACTAACCAACAGAGGTTAGGGTCTACTTGTTATACATGACTTAGTTGTCAGTCATAGAGGATTTCAGGAGTCAAAGAGGGTATACTACTGAAATACTTATGGTGGTGCCTAGTGGGGGGAGCCATGGACTTTTTACTGTTCTAGCCTGAGTGACGTAGTGACAGGTAGTTTTACTGTTCTAACCCATTGAGGGTACATGAGCAGATAGTTTATTGTCCCAGCCTAAAAAGGGGATAATGACATGTAGTTTTACTGTTCTAACCCGATGAGAGTACATGAGCAGGTAATTTACTGTTCCAGCCTGAAAAAATGGCATAATGCCAGGTAATTTACTGATCTTAGGAACATGTAGACGTTGCTCGGTGCCACAGTCATGCTCGTCTAGAGCATGTTGCTCGTGGCCGCATGCCCATGCCACGTCAAACCATTTATGTAATTTCATATTGTCTTGCCTTACTATTGTATTTTCTGTTTGTACGACTACTCGGCGAAATCATGTCTAGGTCTGCCATATCTGAATCGCCTCAAAATGAACTATAAGGGGGTGTGACTAGTTGTCAACTCCTCCCCCTGATTTTGTATGATCATTCGGCGAAATCACGTCTAAGCCTGTTAGACTTGAATCGCCACAAAATGCACTATAGGGGGATGTGACTAGTTGTCAAATTCTCCTTACCCGAAAAGTTATGAACTTCTTGGTATGTGACTAGTTAGTCAATATTTAATTCATTGGTATGAACTTCTTGGAAGAAGCCTTTTTTCATCCCACATTTATTCCAGTTTTTAGGAGCATTAATGGTTAGTCCAAAATTTCTTCCATTTTCAAGACAACAATAATTTCAGATTTGTTTGGTCTCTAGGTAGTCCATTCCTCAAGTATGTTTGGTTTTCATTGACGTGCATAAACAAAAAGATTGTGATTGTTTCTAAGTTCTTGATTTTGTATTTTCTTTCTTATATTCTATTTCTTCTATTCTCACTCCATTCGAGAGATTGTAACCTTCGAACATTTCTTTTTTTCTTTTCACTATATCAATAAAAATTTGTTACTTGTTAAAAAAAGTTCAAGGTAAGCAATGATATGTACCTCTACAAGAGGAAATTTTATTGACATCATACGTAGCATCATCTTTGTCTCAACTGTATCTGGTGCAAAAGCCAAATATTCTTCATTTTTCTTCAGCGACTGCAGGACTTCCTGGAAACTCGGGGATATACCTTTGCCAACTTCTACAAACATCCCTTTCCGTATATGCCTGACACCAAAAGAAAAATGGAAAAAAAGAATTATGTCTTTGAAACAAAACGGGAGTGCATATACAAACATGCGCAAATCGTTGGAGCCAATCCGTTCGCTGACAACTCCTTTGCTCCACCAATTAAAGAAATTTAACGGAAAACCAACTATAGGAATGCACATATTCAAGCCTGTATATGCATGTAGAATTGAAAAGAAAAAACTCCCGCAGCTGCTTAAGCATATGCATAAAAAATCCTCCTTTTATCCAAAATAAAATAAAACTGCAACAAATATCAACTTCTCCTCTTCTTTCAACTCCATTCAAAAACTCTCTATTGATAATTGAAAATTTACAGCCTGAAAAATTATCAACTTAGGAGTATCACATAAAAAGAGAGCATCACGAAACTAAATACAGAGAAACCTTGATATCTACGCTTATTTACACACTGAGGATAGCCGTAAAAACATTTTGAAAGGGAAGCACGAAATTCGGAAAAACAAAAAGCACGATCGACGAACATATACTGCGATACAGAACTCAAGCGAACAAAACAAATACCACAAAATAACAGACCACTCATAAGCCAGAGAGATGCCATTTTTAGAAACTCACGGTTGCGGAGGATGGACTGTGTTATCAACTTGCGTCCTTACAGCTATCAGCAACAACATCACCACAGTCGGAAGTAAAATCTGCCAGAAACAGAAACAACATACATTCAATCTTCCATTCCAGAACAGAACAGAACAGAAATAGAACAAACAGTAACAGAAATGAAAAAAAAAAATGATCATCAAAAAAACACAAGACTAAAAGAATTTCCACCGCGTAAAGTAGAACAACAATGAAAAAAAAACACACCGCCGCTAATATCGCATATCCTTGTACACTCAACAGCAATAAGAAACAATAAATTCTCCAGAAATTCGACGATACAGCGGCGGATACATGAATGAGATCCACAGTAAACTATAAAACCCTAGCGTATAGATTGAGATGAAAACAAACAGGAATGTAAAGCGACAGCAAAAGTAAAAAGATGAATAGAGAAAAAATAAAAAAATAAATAAATAAATAAATAAAACCTCCGCGGAGGTGATGAAAGGATGGCGAATTTTGAGAAGCCAGTTCTTGCGGAGCATAGCCTTGAGCTGCCTCCATGCAGTCGCCATCGCGGGAGGATCAAAGGAGGGAGTGAGCGTCTCAGGGAAGACGAAAATGCAGAATCAGAGACATGAGAAGAAAAGGAGGAGGAAAATGAAGGCAGTTGGCGTTGTGGAGTCAACAAGTTCACAATTTTCTTTTTTTCTTTTTTTTTTTTTTTGGTAAATGTAATTTTGCATATGCTTCATTATTCGTTAGTAAGTACAATAAACACCTTTTGTGAGTATGAAGGGACGAGAATAGACCATCAATAATGCACCAATATCATTCTTATTTTTAGTTTGAAATTTCTCTACCAATCTCATCATTAAATTTATATTCGATAGGAACGATATGAACATCGTACAGTCGTATTCAAATGACTCGAGAATTTGACCAATTCGGACTACTAAACTCAACTTTTTTTTTTTTTTTGTCTCACGAGACATTTTTTCATTGTATCAACACAACCAACACGAAAATAGGGTTATAACCTAATCCTACCCTGCCTATATTTTAAAATTATTATAATGATTAAGAATATTTGACATTTGTAGCCGACGTTAGTGATGCGTTGTGACTCGTGAATGTTTGATATTTGAGTTTTATTAAATTTCAGTTATTAATGTAAGGTATATTATGGACAAGTATAAATTTTTAGGGTTGGATTGTGAATTTTGTTCGTGTTGATTGAGTTCGGGTTGGTCCAAAAAGATTTTTTTTCAACCCAATCCGTGTACACATCTAACACTTGATTCGTGCCGTTTTAATTTTGACTTTTTTTTTTTTGGTTGAATTACGAGCTAAATCTACTCACGTTCAACTTTTTGTTAGTATCTAATGAATTCTTAAACTTACAATTTTATGTCGAATAGTATTTTAATCTATTCAACTGTTTTAAAACGTGGTGGATATACTGATAAAGTTAAAAGTTTAGAAATTTATTGGACATAAAATTAAAAACAGATCAAACCATTTACATAGTTTAAGGATTAAACGAACACAAAGTTAAACATTTTTCAAAACTTATAACCAAACAAACACAAACATCAAATTTCACGGAATAAACTTATAACTTAATATTTATTTATTAACATTAATAATAAGTCACATTGATTGAAAAGAGGAACAGAGCAAGAAATGCTCTCTCTAACAAAATATTTTAAAACTGTGAAACTGACGTCAATGCGTAACGGGTCAAAGCATACAATATTTGTTAACAATGGGCTTAGGTTGTTTCAAATGGTATAAAAGATAGACACGGGTTGTTTCAAATGGTATAAGAGATAAACATTGGATTGTATGCCAGCGAGCACGTGGGCTCCAAGGGGTAGATTGTGAGATCCCACATTGGTTAAACATTATTTATAAGGGTGTGAAAACCTCTCCTAAATATTAAAGTGTATAATTTAACCATTTGAGTTAGACCGAGTTATATATTCATCTATTTTTATCATTTTCAAATAAATTAATAAATACTTATATAATATAATTCTTTAATTTTCTTTAAATGTTAAAAAGGAAGAAGCAAGCTCTTGAAAAAGGTAAATACGTAGAAAAAAATAATAAAAAATAAAAAAATATGAAAAGACAATGACCAGAATAGACCGGAAGGCACGCGGAAAGATATTACAAATTGTTGGGCACATCTGTCATTTCACTTTAGACAAACACATTAAAAATAAAATAAAATAATTTGGTCGGATAAGGTTGAATAGTTAAAATTATGAAATTGGGGAATTAATGATTTAATATGATTATCCTAATGGCCGACCTAAGGGACGACAGTGACCCAACGCATAACGTAAATTATATCCAATACAAATTTATATCAATTTTTTTTTTTAAATTAGTTTTTTTTTTCAATTATCATAAAAATGTGTAAATATTTCGAGTGTTCATATGATCCAATGACCAGAGCGACTTAGAATATCCGATAATCGGGTTATATTAGTTTTTTTTTTTTTTTGTTCGAGTTGGGTTGAATTTTTTTTAAACCAAAATGTAAAATAGAGTTGGGTCGAATCATCAATTCAATCAATTTGAAATTTTAATAAGGTTGTACACGAGTTCGTTGGGATTAAGTTGATAAATTTTTTTGAACCAACGAGAATTTTTAGCTTGGTCAAATTGATAACCTTAACAATCCGAATAGAGTTCACAACCCAACCCTCAATTTACTGGTCGGATTGAATTAGGTTGTCAGATTATTTTTTAAATTATTTAAAAAGAAACTGTCTTTATACCATACATGTTACATTTAGAAATGTCCATTTTATCCGCCTCGTACAGAGCGAAGTCGTTTAGATGGAGAATGGAGGAGGGAGTAGAGAATATTTTTCTCTATTACATAAATGGGACCGAGGACGAGATTATATTCTCTGTCCTTGTCCCCGTCCCAAGGGAATGGGGGAGAGAGTAATGAATATTTTTTTATCGGTTAGATAAATGGATTGCACATAATTTTCTTAATAATTGTTAATATAACAGTATTTCGAAAATACTTTTAAATTAATATATATATATATATATATATATATATATATATATATATATATATATATATATATATATATCCTTCCAACTTTTTAAACAATTAAAAAATATTTTTATTGTCATTACTCTATTAAATACCCATAAAATTTTAACATTTTTATTGTAGAGATGAAAACTATTTATCAACATCTCATAAATTATCTACCTTACTTTAAAAAATTTATTAATATTTTTGAAACGTTGTACTAACGTTAAAATATTTTTTTAAGTTCAAGGGTATTAATGGAACTTATTTATCAACATCTCATAGATTATCTACATTACTTTAAAAAATTTATTAATATTTTTGAAACGTTGTACTGACGGTAAAATATTTTTTTAAGTTCAAGAGTATTAATGGAATTTTGAAATATTTTTAGGAGGTTAAAACGTATTTTTAAAATAGAGTATTAATGTATTTTTGAATTTTTGTTTTTAAAGTTGTATTATTGAAAATTTTAAAAGTTTTAATATTTTTTTAAAATAAAATATAAAATTAGGATATTTTTATTAATTCGAACCAAAATCGTCATCGCGATTTGGACGTCAAGTTCAACCATGGATTAATTAGGTGCCTTGTGTTCGTGGAAAAGGCCTCTTGGTGGGCCCAGAAGATCGGCCCAGGCCCAATATTGTTTGCATTGTGTTGTAAAATTGTTTACGACTAGAACACTTGTAGGTTTGAGAGTTAAATTTACAATTTTGGTGTTAGTTGAGAGTTAATTAGGTCCCGTTACGATATTCACGTTCTCGAGCTTCAAAAATTCCTTCTTTATTGCTACACCGTCGTCACGAACTCTCACAACTACGTAGAAATTCAATTCTACAGGAAGGAGGCCTAGAAAAGGTTAACGGAGCAATCAAAAAATACCTGCTTTTGACGTTACGTTGTACCGACCTGGGATGCTACTTGTCACAATCTGCAATACGATTGTGCCCCGAGTAAGTCATCGAGAACGATGACTAAGTTTAAGTGGGGAAAAATGTCATAAGCATACTATGAAGAGAGTAGGTTGTGCCCCTCATGTCATGACAAGCAAAGCGGCATCCCTCAATAGATGCCCATCCAGCCACATGCGGGTCAATATAGAAGAGTGTCATGATGCGATCGAGATGACGAGATGAGATGTGATGTTGTATTGGCGAATGACTTGGCCTAGTATAGAGGCAAGTCGGATGTGTCGCAAACAATTGAACATGCACACACAAGCGGCGTGTGTGGTTGAACAAGTTTGGATTCTGCACGAGCGATGTTCGATTGGCAAAGACAAACTTCGCCTAAGGTCCAACAAAGCCACAAAGCCAGGACGAAAAATATATAAGGGGCTTAATTCCCCTTAACTAGTCATGAGTGTGTCAAGATTATGACGCCACACGGTAAAAAATGTAGGACGGTGACACTACTCACGTCAAAATAGTTTTTTTTTCCTCTTCGAGAGCTCTCTTTAAAATCAAATGAAATAAGACATATACATAGGAAAACCCGACAACATGTCGACACTACATACGAGATTAATTTTATTTTATTAACGTTTTGCTAATTAAACTAATGTTTGAGTTATTTTATTAACGACTAAGATTGATTAAGATAAAAGTAATAACTATATTTTTCAAGCATAATTAACTCTCGTGCAAAGTTATAAAATCAACATCCGAGTGTAGAAATTCTTTCCCTAATTGATTGACATCGAGATTTTGTAAAGTGATTTTATGCATCGTTGAAGATGACATTACGACACCTTCTAAAAATAGAAGTTTGGAGTAGTGTCGAGATGTTATCCGCTTGGCTCGATACGTATCGCCGTCAGCCTCATGGTTTTAAAACGTGTCTATTAGGGAGAGATTTTCACACCCTTATAAAAAATGTTTCGTTTCTCTCTCCAACAACCCATATGGGATCTCACAATTCACTTCAACCCAGCAGTGAGTTGAGCAGCCCAAACCCACTACTAACAGATATCATCCGTTTTTACTCGTTACGTATTGCTATCACCCTCAAGGTTTTAAAACGCGTCTATTAAGGAGAAGTTTTCGCACTCTTGTAAAGAATGTTCCGTTCCTCTCTCCAACCCATGTGGGATCTCACAATTCACCCCCTTTCGAGGCCCAGCACCGAGTTGAGCAGCCCAAACCCACTACTAACAGATATCATCCGTTTTTACTCGTTACGTATCGCTATCACCCTCAAGGTTTTAAAACGCGTCTATTAAGGAGAAGTTTTCGCACTCTTGTAAAGAATGTTCCGTTCCTCTCTCCAACCCATGTGGGATCTCACAATTCACCCCCTTTCGAGGCCCAGCACCGAGTTGAGCAGCCCAAACCCACTACTAACAGATATCATCCGTTTTTACTCGTTACGTATCGCTATCACCCTCAAGGTTTTAAAACGCGTCTATTAAGGAGAGGTTTTCGCACCCTTGTAAAGAATGTTCCGTTCCTCTCTCCAACCCATGCGGGATCTCACAATTCACCCCCTTTCGGGGCCCAACACCGAGTTGAGCAGCCCAAACCTACCACTAACAAATATTATCCACTTTTGCCCGTTATGTATCACTGTCACCCTCAAAGTTTTAAAACACGTCTTCTAAGGAGAGGTTTCCACACCATTATGTTAAATTCTATCCCCTCGAGATATTAGCAACAATGCTATCCCCTCTCGAGTCTTATACCTAGTTTTCTTCTATCCTTAAATTGTTGCTTGATAAGGTTGACTTATGTTAATAATTGATGGAGTAAATTTGACATTATATGAAATAAAAATTTAAAAAAATAGAAGGGCAATAATGGATTTGCATAATTCATAGTAGTGGCAGTGATCATGGCATATAAATTATCAAACAAATGGTAAAGGGTAAAAAGGGAATACAATTTGTAAGAATAAGTGAGTTTTGAATAAAGGGTAATTATTGCCATCATGAANAATAAGACATATACATAGGAAAACCCGACAACATGTCGACACTACATACGAGATTAATTTTATTTTATTAACGTTTTGCTAATTAAACTAATGTTTGAGTTATTTTATTAACGACTAAGATTGATTAAGATAAAAGTAATAACTATATTTTTCAAGCATAATTAACTCTCGTGCAAAGTTATAAAATCAACATCCGAGTGTAGAAATTCTTTCCCTAATTGATTGACATCGAGATTTTGTAAAGTGATTTTATGCATCGTTGAAGATGACATTACGACACCTTCTAAAAATAGAAGTTTGGAGTAGTGTCGAGATGTTATCCGCTTGGCTCGATACGTATCGCCGTCAGCCTCATGGTTTTAAAACGTGTCTATTAGGGAGAGATTTTCACACCCTTATAAAAAATGTTTCGTTTCTCTCTCCAACAACCCATATGGGATCTCACAATTCACTTCAACCCAGCAGTGAGTTGAGCAGCCCAAACCCACTACTAACAGATATCATCCGTTTTTACTCGTTACGTATTGCTATCACCCTCAAGGTTTTAAAACGCGTCTATTAAGGAGAAGTTTTCGCACTCTTGTAAAGAATGTTCCGTTCCTCTCTCCAACCCATGTGGGATCTCACAATTCACCCCCTTTCGAGGCCCAGCACCGAGTTGAGCAGCCCAAACCCACTACTAACAGATATCATCCGTTTTTACTCGTTACGTATCGCTATCACCCTCAAGGTTTTAAAACGCGTCTATTAAGGAGAGGTTTTCGCACCCTTGTAAAGAATGTTCCGTTCCTCTCTCCAACCCATGCGGGATCTCACAATTCACCCCCTTTCGGGGCCCAACACCGAGTTGAGCAGCCCAAACCTACCACTAACAAATATTATCCACTTTTGCCCGTTATGTATCACTGTCACCCTCAAAGTTTTAAAACACGTCTTCTAAGGAGAGGTTTCCACACCATTATGTTAAATTCTATCCCCTCGAGATATTAGCAACAATGCTATCCCCTCTCGAGTCTTATACCTAGTTTTCTTCTATCCTTAAATTGTTGCTTGATAAGGTTGACTTATGTTAATAATTGATGGAGTAAATTTGACATTATATGAAATAAAAATTTAAAAAAATAGAAGGGCAATAATGGATTTGCATAATTCATAGTAGTGGCAGTGATCATGGCATATAAATTATCAAACAAATGGTAAAGGGTAAAAAGGGAATACAATTTGTAAGAATAAGTGAGTTTTGAATAAAGGGTAATTATTGCCATCATGAAATGAAAAAGTATATGATATTTTTAATATATAAATAAAATAAAATATTTATCCTAGTAATTGTGACATATTTGACTTTATAATATTTAATTTCATTAAATTCAAATCTACATTTTTCTATTTTTACGACGTTTAGTTCATCTAACACTGAAAATGTGAGACTCCATGTCGGTTGGAGAGGGAAACGAAACATTATTTATAAGGGTGTNAAAATGTTTCGTTTCTCTCTCCAACAACCCATATGGGATCTCACAATTCACTTCAACCCAGCAGTGAGTTGAGCAGCCCAAACCCACTACTAACAGATATCATCCGTTTTTACTCGTTACGTATTGCTATCACCCTCAAGGTTTTAAAACGCGTCTATTAAGGAGAAGTTTTCGCACTCTTGTAAAGAATGTTCCGTTCCTCTCTCCAACCCATGTGGGATCTCACAATTCACCCCCTTTCGAGGCCCAGCACCGAGTTGAGCAGCCCAAACCCACTACTAACAGATATCATCCGTTTTTACTCGTTACGTATCGCTATCACCCTCAAGGTTTTAAAACGCGTCTATTAAGGAGAAGTTTTCGCACCCTTGTAAAGAATGTTCCGTTCCTCTCTCCAACCCATGCGGGATCTCACAATTCACCCCCTTTCGGGGCCCAACACCGAGTTGAGCAGCCCAAACCTACCACTAACAAATATTATCCACTTTTGCCCGTTATGTATCACTGTCACCCTCAAAGTTTTAAAACACGTCTTCTAAGGAGAGGTTTCCACACCATTATGTTAAATTCTATCCCCTCGAGATATTAGCAACAATGCTATCCCCTCTCGAGTCTTATACCTAGTTTTCTTCTATCCTTAAATTGTTGCTTGATAAGGTTGACTTATGTTAATAATTGATGGAGTAAATTTGACATTATATGAAATAAAAATTTAAAAAAATAGAAGGGCAATAATGGATTTGCATAATTCATAGTAGTGGCAGTGATCATGGCATATAAATTATCAAACAAATGGTAAAGGGTAAAAAGGGAATACAATTTGTAAGAATAAGTGAGTTTTGAATAAAGGGTAATTATTGCCATCATGAAATGAAAAAGTATATGATATTTTTAATATATAAATAAAATAAAATATTTATCCTAGTAATTGTGACATATTTGACTTTATAATATTTAATTTCATTAAATTCAAATCTACATTTTTCTATTTTTACGACGTTTAGTTCATCTAACACTGAAAATGTGAGACTCCATGTCGGTTGGAGAGGGAAACGAAACATTATTTATAAGGGTGTGGAAACCTCTCCTTAGCAGACACGTTTTAAAACTGTGAGGTTGACGACGATAAATAACAGGTTAAAGTGAACCATATCTACTAGTAGTGGACTTAGGCTGTTACAAATGGTATTAGAGTTAAGCACTGGGTGGCGTGTCAGTAAGGACGCTAGGCCCCCAAGAGGGGTGGATTGTGAGATCACACATCAATTGGTGAAGAAATAAAAAAAAAATAAAAAAANCACTCTTGTAAAGAATGTTCCGTTCCTCTCTCCAACCCATGTGGGATCTCACAATTCACCCCCTTTCGAGGCCCAGCACCGAGTTGAGCAGCCCAAACCCACTACTAACAGATATCATCCGTTTTTACTCGTTACGTATCGCTATCACCCTCAAGGTTTTAAAACGCGTCTATTAAGGAGAGGTTTTCGCACCCTTGTAAAGAATGTTCCGTTCCTCTCTCCAACCCATGCGGGATNAAGTGGGCCTAAATCTCCGAGGGCTAATTGAGAGTGCTTGATTGGGCTTATTTTATTTTTGTAAGAGGGTGGTCCTTCACCTAGTCAATGCATAAAAACGGACCCACGACGAGGGTCTACGCTGGTTTGGTTCGGTTGGTGTCCTGAATAATAGAGTTCAAACTCAACTCGTATTCAATCTAAATTCAATTTATTCTCGACGTTGCCTAAAGATTTGATCAGTAGTATATTTTCAATATTTAATTAGTTGACGAACACGACTCTCCACAATGGTATGATATTATCCACTTTGAGTATGAGTTCTCATGGCTTTGTTTTGGGCTTCCCCAAACGGCCTCATACCAATGGAGTGGGTATTCCTCACTTATAAACCCATGATCATTCCCTAAATTAGCNATCTCACAATTCACCCCCTTTCGGGGCCCAACACCGAGTTGAGCAGCCCAAACCTACCACTAACAAATATTATCCACTTTTGCCCGTTATGTATCACTGTCACCCTCAAAGTTTTAAAACACGTCTTCTAAGGAGAGGTTTCCACACCATTATGTTAAATTCTATCCCCTCGAGATATTAGCAACAATGCTATCCCCTCTCGAGTCTTATACCTAGTTTTCTTCTATCCTTAAATTGTTGCTTGATAAGGTTGACTTATGTTAATAATTGATGGAGTAAATTTGACATTATATGAAATAAAAATTTAAAAAAATAGAAGGGCAATAATGGATTTGCATAATTCATAGTAGTGGCAGTGATCATGGCATATAAATTATCAAACAAATGGTAAAGGGTAAAAAGGGAATACAATTTGTAAGAATAAGTGAGTTTTGAATAAAGGGTAATTATTGCCATCATGAAATGAAAAAGTATATGATATTTTTAATATATAAATAAAATAAAATATTTATCCTAGTAATTGTGACATATTTGACTTTATAATATTTAATTTCATTAAATTCAAATCTACATTTTTCTATTTTTACGACGTTTAGTTCATCTAACACTGAAAATGTGAGACTCCATGTCGGTTGGAGAGGGAAACGAAACATTATTTATAAGGGTGTGGAAACCTCTCCTTAGCAGACACGTTTTAAAACTGTGAGGTTGACGACGATAAATAACAGGTTAAAGTGAACCATATCTACTAGTAGTGGACTTAGGCTGTTACAAATGGTATTAGAGTTAAGCACTGGGTGGCGTGTCAGTAAGGACGCTAGGCCCCCAAGAGGGGTGGATTGTGAGATCACACATCAATTGGTGTAGAAATCTCTGACATATATAAAAATCGTGAGGCCGCTGACGATATAGAACGAGTCGATGAAAAAAAAAAAAAAAAAAGTAGAAATAAAAGGGCAACTCTAAGTGGGCCTAAATCTCCGAGGGCTAATTGAGAGTGCTTGATTGGGCTTATTTTATTTTTGTAAGAGGGTGGTCCTTCACCTAGTCAATGCATAAAAACGGACCCACGACGAGGGTCTACGCTGGTTTGGTTCGGTTGGTGTCCTGAATAATAGAGTTCAAACTCAACTCGTATTCAATCTAAATTCAATTTATTCTCGACGTTGCCTAAAGATTTGATCAGTAGTATATTTTCAATATTTAATTAGTTGACGAACACGACTCTCCACAATGGTATGATATTATCCACTTTGAGTATGAGTTCTCATGGCTTTGTTTTGGGCTTCCCCAAACGGCCTCATACCAATGGAGTGGGTATTCCTCACTTATAAACCCATGATCATTCCCTAAATTAGCCGATGTGGGACTTCCATCATCCAACACCTCCCCTCGAACAAAGTGCGCCTCCCCTTAATCGAGGCTCAACTCCTTTGGAGTCTTAGTCATTTTTTACTGCCTTCGAGGAGGCTTGACTCATTTTCTTTTGGAGTTCTTTGTTCGATATTTGAGGAGTTATCAATCTATTGGCACGACTAAGTTTAGGGCATGGCTCTGATACCATGTTACACGAACACAACTCTCCACAATGGTATGATATTGTTCACTTTGAGCATAAGCTCTCATGGTATTATATTTTCGTTATTTGTAGGTATTAGTTAGTAGCTTGTATCCTATTTAAACGTTATGAATATCAATGAGAATACGTAACTTCCATCCCAATTTTATTTCTCATTCTTAACAGAAAGCGATAACAAAACATGCTGAAATATCTCGTGTTGATCTACGGAGAAAAAGCGAGGAATATGTAACATAACAATGTCGTAAAGAATATCAAGATCATCAAACACCGAATAGAAAACGTGCGAAAAAGATTCGTGTTGATCTATGGAGATTAGTCGATGAGACCGTGAATTCACACTGAGTTCTCAGTCAGGTCTGAATTTTTATTTTTATTATTATTATTTTTTTAATGAAACTTAACTGGAAACGACAATGTCAGATATCTCCACAGCTTCATAGCAGAATTAAATAAAATGGCCATAATTACACTACCACACTAAAAACGCAGCGTTTTGCAAATTTCCAATAGGAGATCGACCGTCACGAGCCCATCGCCCTTCCCGATTTCGCCACGTGTCGCTCTTCCGTGTCGGTCGAAAACAGCCCGGACCCGCAGCTCGAGGATCGTGCGGATCGCTGACCCGATGGGTCCGGATTCTCTGGTTTAGCGTACACTGTGATCGCGATCTGAGAAATAATCGCCGCCGTTGGATTTCGGATCTTGCGAGATCTCTGTTTGCAAGAAAAAATTTGTCGACGGCCCCCTCTTTGGTTGCTTCTTTGAAACTTCTTGTCTCCAAACTTACCAACGATCTCGATTTTTTTAATGGAAGTAAATTCAATTACATCGGACGAATATTTATTTTTATTTTTTCAATGACGATTTAGTTATTATAGTTTATTAACGATTGATTCAGTTTTCTATCGGTTATCGAGTACCTCAAAGAGTTCAGAGAATATCTTCAATTATCACTCAAGTTTAGGTTTTCTTGCCCGTCCAGGTATTTCTTCTACGACGTACTTTGTCTGACTCATTCTTTTAGTTTGTTGGCTAGACGTTTTATATTCCTCCCTAGCGTTGTTTCGATCTGTGACATGACTACTTCTTTCATGATTGACATGAGTTTGCAGGTTCGAGGAAGGTCATGGTGCAGGCTCTGTGCTAGGACTTGCCTTAAGGTTCATGGATCATGACGATCGTGTCGTGTGCTCTTATAACTTGTTGATAGGCTAGCGTTGTGATTATAGACTAGTTGATGTGCGTGTATTTTCGACTAGGATCGTAATTTGGGTATGAGGTATATTAAATATATTTTTTAATCTTATATCACCCTCTCAACAAAAAAAAAAAAAAAAAAAAAAAAAAAAAAAAAAAAAAAAAAAAAAAAAAAAAANTTTTAATTTCTTTTTATATTAATTTTTTTAATTTTTTTTATATAAATTTTTTTAATTTTTTTAATTAAAAAAAATATACGTGGAAGAAAGCTTCTGCCATTAAAATGTACACGGGTTGGATTAGGTTGGGTCAGTAACTCGAGTAATTCAAATAAAGCTCACCATCCAACCCTCTATTCTCAAGTTAAGGCAGGTTAACAGATTGTTATTATTTATTTTAATTATTTTAAAAAAATTCATTAGACATATTACACTAATAATTAAAATCTCATAAAAAAAATTAAAAATCAAACATTCACCAGGTACAATACATTACAACAGAATTAGGTCGGGTTGACCCAACTAAAAAAATGTCAACCGAAATTTTATGGTTTGAGTTGGATAGTCGAAATTGGTCCCGTTATTATTAAGGATTGTTGGGCGGGAAGTCCATATTCACTAAAAAAAAATAATAATAATAATAATTATAGGAAATAAATACAATTTTTTTTTATTATAAAGAAATAAAAATGTCCGTAGAGGATTAAAACTCAAAACAGAGTTAGTTACTCTGAATCCACGTTTTATGATGAGTCAATAATAGTAATATTGTTGTTTAAAAAAATGAGGAAAATTAAAATTAAAATAATAATAATAATAATTAAAAGAAAATTAATTGAAAGGGACAGCGGCGGAAAAATGGAGCCGCATTCCACGAGAGAGCTTCACGCCTTCACTCACTGTTAATAAAATGTTTAAATAAACCCATCGCCTAAAAAAATCCCCAAAATGCCAATTCCCAATTCCAAATTCAAATCCGCCATTGAAGAAGACCTTACAAGACGAGGCTAAATGGGTCTTCCTCTCGCCGGAAAATCCAAATCCACTTCCGGCGAGAATTGGGGAATGGGTCTTCTTCTCGTCTTCTTCTCCGACGACTCCCCTTCCGCCATTGCCGACCAGAACAAGCTTTTTCCGTCTTCTTCTTCTTCTTCAGCTCGTCGGAGTAATTACAATCTTCTCACTAAAGCTCAGTCCACCATTTCCGTCTGTGCTCTGCTCGTTTTTCTTTCTCTTCTTCTTTTCACTCTCTCCACCTTCGACCCCGCCATTAAAATGAACCTCACTCCCCCCCGGCGGCTTCTCTCCCAGAAACCCTCGCCGATTGAAGTCCCTTCGTTGGAAAATCGGTGGATTCCGTTTCGGAAAATGTGGAAGCCGAAACCGGCGACGGTGGGGACGTCGACAGCGGCGCTGCAACGAATGGGGACTTTGCATATGCGAGGTACTCGGGCTATGGCGGACTTGACGGTGGTCCATGTGTCGGAAGACATCGGAGAAGAAGACCTCCGCCTATTTCTTCGACTGTTTCATCGCTCCGGTGTCACCGCGAAATCCGATTCTGTCTTCGTCTTCCCCTCGCCGGCGTTCTCGTTGAGATTCCGTCCGATTATTCAAGAGGAAAACGAATCGTTTCTGAAACTCCTTCGTCGGTACCGGAATTTGAACGGAACAGCCAGCCGGGCCGCGGCGGCGGGATTTGATGTCACCAGGTTTATTAAGACCAAAGAGAAGAAGGAGCCGGACGAGCCGATTTGGGGGAAGAAAATGAAACGACTCGGAAACGATTCGGACGAGTTGACTCGGATGAGTTACGGCTCGGTAGTGAGTTTCGACGCGGCGGAAATGGATTCAGAGAATTCACTTTCCGGCTTCTCCGATCACATTCCGATGAGTCTGCGACGGTGGGCATGTTACCCGATGCTCCTCGGCCGAGTCCGCCGGAATTTCAAGCACGTAATGCTCGTGGACGCCAAAAACTCGCTTCTACTCGGCGATCCACTCGGCCGAGTCAGAAACAAAGCAACCGAGTCAGTGATTTTCTTCCCGAACAAGCACAGCAAAAAGAACTCGGAAAAATCAAACTCCCACCATCAGGTAAATCCGGCCGTCGTGATCGGCGGCGCACGCGGTGTCCGGCGACTATCAAACGCGGTGGTGGTCGAAATCGCCCGAATTCTGATGCAGCACAAGAAGAGTAACTCGGTGTCCGACTCGGGAGTAGTGAGTCACCTCGTTAACAGTGAGTTTTCATTAAAGAACGTGAAGGTGATTATGGCCGCCGAGTCGATCCCAGAAGCGAGTTCACTCGCCGGATCGTCGTCGGCGCCGGAGAAGATGATGTTCCTGAGGGGCAATACTGATAATTTGGGTGAAATTAATTCTGTTATTAGGAAAAAAATATGTTCGTCGGAAATTGATTCTTCTGTCTATACCGATTGTTAGCAAATCCAATTAGTGAGCTATAAAGTGTTCTTCATTTTTCTTTTTTTCTTTTAAATATATAATTTTTTGTTCTCATGTACAAACTTTACTAATAAAGATTCTAACGTTGTTTGATTATGTTCTTTTTTAGGATGGTTGTTTGATCATGTTAATGTTATTTTTCTCATAACTGTCCGATTAAATTATTTGTAACGACTCATATCCAAACTTTAGGTTTCGAATTCATATCCAAACTTTAGGTTTCGAATCAGTACCGGATCGCTTCTATATTTTCTGTATTTCATTCATTTTGATTGAAAATCGTTAATATTTTATTTTAAAAATATAGTTAAAATTTTAAATTTTCACTAATATTCTTAAACCTTTTCATTTAACCATTAATATATGGACAGAACCGTCAATAACATACAAATATTATATAATTTGTTGTTCTTGTTGTTTATTACGTTTTATTTATAATTATTGATTTTTTTAGGATTATTTTTTCGAAAAAAATTAGATTACAGTGACATTTTTGTATATATCACAAATGAAATTGTTAATATTTTATTTGAAAAATATAATTAAAATTACAAAAATATTTTAAAAATATTGATAAATTCTCAAATTTTCATTATTATCCATATTAATCATAATTCAATGTATTAATGTTATTTTTAAAGAGCAATACCATGTAATTTAAATTTTTTTTTAAAAAAATAAAAATTATTAACAAAATTTTTTAAAAATTCAAAATATTAACCGTTTATAAAAATTAAAGGTAAGAATATTTTTAATTTACCCTTTGATTGAACAAGGTAAATAGGCTGTACGAGAATCAGGTCAAGTTCCGGAACCTATTTCTGATTCTTTTACTGCTCTTTCTCATTTTGTTGCCTGATTGTTTGTTCTCGATATTAAATTAATTTTAATTTAGATGATTATATAAAATACTAATTACAATCGCCTAATATATATATATATATATATATATATATATATATATATATATATATATATATATATATATATATATATATATA